>NW_027113983.1:147719-174661 GCF_000696795.3 Halyomorpha halys
TAAAAATGAAACAAAATTAAACTTTAAGTAAAATAACATCTTACTTAATATCCCACTTGTGAAGGGAAAACAGGAATCAGGAGGATACCGGCGCTTTTCTCTCAATTACGTCACTCACTGTTACTGAAAGTCAGTGGAGGGTTTAAATAATCTATGGTAAAATACAATTTTGTCAATTTTGTTACTTTTAACTCTGCCAAACCAAATTATCTGACATTGTCAGATGTAAAAAAATGGATAAACTACTATTTTTATTTTATTTCCTTAATTATGTTATTTTACCTACTTATTCAATTACCTATGTATACATTTTATTTTGCAATTCTTTCATCACTTTATTTTATTAATTCCATTCTGTACAATTATTTACTTTATGTCATTCTGTTTATATTTTATTTTCTGTATTCATTGTTTGTTATCTTGTTCTGTTCTTAGCGCTGAGAAAGGTTAGAAATTCTGGCCGAAACGTTGGAACAATTAAATAAGTTACTTCAACTTAATTGTGTTTTATTTTGACCGCACCCAAAAAAAGTCAAAGTGTCTTTACACATTGTAGTATATCTCTTCCCATCACTTTAGTCAATGTATAAATAATTTAATCGTTAAGAATAGTGGATTAAATTATTTCCGAATGATTGCTCTTCAGTAATTTTAAATAATAAAACTTATATTCATAGTATATTCACCAAAATCTTAATTTAATAAAAAATGGTATTTAATATCTTTTGGAACTGGGTTCTTCGATGGGTTCCTAAATAGTTCCCAACTACTTTACAGTAAGTATAATATTCGTAACCTTGGAATAACATTAATTAATGTATCTTATCTAATCCCTCTTGAATTCTATTCTTTTAACTCAATTAAAAAAGAAAAAAACTGCAAAAAATTAAGTCTATGTGAATAAATTTAAACAAATAAAATTAAAAGTCAAGATTTATGGTAAAATACAATTTTGTTACTTTTAACTCTGCCAAACCAAATTGTCTGTCATTGCCAGATGTAAAAAAATGGATGAACTACAAAAGAATTTTTAATGAGCTAGAGAGGAAAAATACTTAGCAATACGAAAGCCAAAGATTTTAGAAAAATCTAACATATCAGTAGTTTGCAATATTTGACAATATCGTAGAAGGCAGCAGAGAAGTAGTATAAATAAATTGAATTATTAATAATAACACAACTACAATGATTCAATTTACTTTTTTAAATTGTCAGTGTCTGCCCTTGGGCCATCTATGAGGAAAGCTCAATTATTGACGTGTCACTATTCATTAACCTTAGCTTATATTGTCAATGTGTTTAGTAAGAAGAAAAATTGTTGAAAAAATAGTTGTTTATGTATTGAATTTATATGTTTTTAGTATATGACATGAGATATTAGCCTGTAAGTGGAGGGCGTTTCTTAATGAATTCTGACAAGTCAATAATTGAGGTTACCTTCTTGACAATAACGAAATGTTAAAGAATTAAAATAAACTTTGTTTATAGTAACTAACTTGTAGTTGTGTAATTATTAATACAAACAACTAATTAGTAAATATATTAAATTAGAAAACTGAATTATAAATAAACGTTTTTATGTCTCCATTTCTGTTATCATGATAGTTATGGTAAGAAAATATATCCATTAGATATTTAATACAATTGACAAAGGCTCACTTGCTATATGAAAGGAAGAGATTAAAATACAATTAGAAAAATTGTCGTCATTGCTCAAATTTATATTTTTGATAATACGGGTTCAAATTTTAATTTGTATTGACTTTTAATATTATTTGTTTAAATTTATTCACATAGACTAAATTTTTTGCAGTTTTTTTTTCTTTTTTAATTGAGTTAAAAGAATAGAATTCAAGAGAGATCAGATAAGATACATTCAATCAACATTAATTAATGTTATTCCAAGGTTACGAATGTTATACTTACTGTAAAGTATTTGGGTACTATTTAGGAACCCATCGAAGAACCGAGTTCCAAAAGATATTAAATACCATTTTTTATTAAATTAAGATTTTGTGATTATACTATGAATATAAGCTTTATTATTAAAAATTACTGAAGAACAATCATTCGGAAATAATTTAGTCCACTATTCTTAACGATTAAATTATTTATACATTGACTAAAGTGATGGGTAGAGATATACCACAATTTGTAAAGAAACTGACTTTTTTTTGGGCGCGGTCAAAATAAAACACAAATAAGTTGAAGTAACTTATTTGATTATGCCAACGTTTCGGCCAGAATTTCTAGCCTTTCTCAGCGCTAAGAACGGAACAAGATAACAAACAATGAATACAAAAAATAAAATATAAACAGAATGACATAAAGTAAACAATTGTACAGAATGAAATTAATAAAACAAAGTGATGAAAGAAGTGCAAAATAAAATGTATACATAAGTAATTGAATAAGTAGGTAAAATAACATAATTAAGGAAATAAAATAAAAATGAAGTTATATAATGCAAATAAATATGAATATGTTGGTTTATTAATAATTTTAAAGTTAAAATTATGGAATGAAAAAATTAAAGAAATTAAAAAATTGAAATATAGAATAGAAAAAATTGAAACATAAAGAAGCAAAATATATGTTTAGTTCAACAAAAGAAATGAATAGAAAAAAAATTGAAAACAACAATATTAATGTATGGTGAACATAACTAATAACGTGGGTAAGAAAAATTTAGAAAAGGAGGGGGGGTAAAATAAAGATAAGATAGGGAAAAAAGGAGAATAAAACATAAAACGAACCTGTTTTTTTTTTGTTTTTTTTAATATTGTTTTAAATTTTCTTTTTTCTATTCATTTTTTTGTTAAACTTAACATATATTTTGCTTCTTTATCTAATAGTATGGTTACATATCTCATTTGTTATATATACTTTCTTTCTCTTAATTTTATTTTTTCTATCCATAATTTTAATTTTTAAATTATTAATAATCTAAAATATTCATATTTCTTTGCATTATATAACCTCAAATTTTTATTTTATTTCCTTAATTATGCTATTTTACCTACTTTTTCAATAGCCTATGTATACATTTTATTTTCCACTTCTTTCATCACTTTAATTTTATTAATTAAGAGTAAATAATTGTACAGAATTTATTTACTTTATGTCATTCTGTTTATATTTTATTTTCTGTATTCATTGGTTGTTATCTTGTTCTGTTCTTAGCCCTGGTGAAGGCTAGAAATTCTTGCCGAAACGTTGGCACGATTAAATAAGTTACTTCAACTTATTTGTGTTATATTTTGACCACACCCTCTAACAATTTATTTACGATCAATTATCTACTTACAATATTTTTATTTAATTTTCTTAGAAACTTAACTTCTATAAATAGGGGAAACAGGAGTCTACAAAAATGAAGACCGCACCAGTATTGTTTTAATTTATTATTTTAAATTCAAGACCAAGTCTCATAAATTCATAGGGATATATTAAAATTAAATCTATTATAATTTATTAATTTTTCTTTAATACTTTTTTTTTTTTTTTTAAGAGAAAATTGGACAAGGTTGTGAATATAAATTGGCTTTCTGCCAGATGCGAAAAAAAAAAAAATTAAAATCATGAAATACCACTTTTTTGAAGTAATGAATCTAAATGCCATATTGTATTGGGAACTGGATCTGAACCGGAGCTGGACTCACTCCAAGAAGAAAAAAAGTTGAGGAAACCAGACGTTATTTAATAAACGGAATATTTATGATGTACATGATAGAGCGAACTACAAAAGATCCAAGCAATCAATATTTGCATAGACACGACTAGATAAGGTATTTAATAATAATTATAATTGCGGTTGCATATCTTGTGCAGATCAGTGAAATAAAAAAAAATGAATAAATGGTTCTTATATTGTTGCTTTTTCGACTTTTTTCCTCATGAACAAAGGTAAGGGAACTTTACATTCATGGAAACGTTGTATCCATAGAGAAAGAGAAAACATTTTTTATCTTCAAAATCAAAAATTTTAACTCGAATTTAAAGATTTAGACTTTAAGGAACAAAGTTGGTTCATTGTCTGCCTGTCCGTAACCGATTTCAAGTTTTAGCTGATTTTACAATGTAGCTGTATATAAGAGATTTTTTTAAAATACTACTCTATTCGCTTTTACTAAATGTTAACGAGGCAAGACAAGAAAGGCTATGTATCTGGATGAAGTGGTTTATTATTTTTGGTTTTATGAAGTTATTCTGGAGAGATTGTAACGTCATGGTACAACAATCAGTACTCATTTAAGGATAAGAAAGGTTAATATCTGTAGTCAAATCTATGTAACTGACATAATACCTATTGCAATGAAATTGATTTAATGGAACTTTAAAGAGATTGTGGCTTCGATTCAGATTCCATCCACTTTCACATACCTAACGCGCTTACATTCATTTCATGGATTTAAAATCTACTCAGGAGTGGACCCTGTTGATGACCTCAGGCTTAAAATGCACCATCTATCATGCCAGAAGGTGGACACTCAGAAATAGGCGTGGTTCCGACTTAACGGTCGCATGAGGAATATCGTGATGGCCTTGTTGATGATGGTGTGGCCGGTGTTACCTACCTTGCTTGTCTTGATTCTTTATCCAACAATCACACATTTGTCAATGCTGTATAAACCTCTGACAAAAAGAATACTTCTAATCCGTTCTCAGTGAAGGATAACAGGTCTAATCTAGCAATGTAACATGTGCAAGTTAATAAAGACTCAACGCACTTTATGCTTGCGGTCTTAAAAAATAACTTTGGATTTTATTGTGTAGCAATAAATGAAATACTCAATATTTACAGTCTCAAGTTGATATGTTTCAGAAAAAAACCCAATAAATTATACATATATGGGAAATCCAACAAAGCGACTAGTCACTTTATAATAGTTTACTCCAATCATCAATGGTGATTACCATTGTCAAAGGTTTCACATCCAGATAATAATGCGGGGTTTTCAAATGATGAGTTAAAAATATAAATAAAATTATTTTCCTTTAAAAATTATTTAAACTTCGTGGAGGCTGAGTTGTAAAAACATAAATATGTACCAGGGATGAAAAAAAAAAACAGAGTAAAGAAATATGTGAAATTTAATCTCATTTAATTTGGTACAGGTTGATTTTTTTAGTTTTATAAATGGTTTCAAGTTATCGAAGAAAAACAGAGAAAAGTTTCCATATTTATTTTCGGCATTTTTCATATTTTTGGGAAACTTCAAGGATTGGAATCTTAAATCCCCAGAAAATACCAAAGCTCCCTAAAAAATTATCAGGTAAAATAAACAATGGCAGCGTAACGCGCCAGTCTACCAACTCACAGTTTGTCAGATCGAATCCTCGGTCCCACCCGAGCTTTTTTTTTTTCAATGCAAAACTCACTGAGAACCTCCCCCCGGGCATTTGTGAGGCCTGTTAGCCAATGCGTGGCACTCACAAAAAATAGGCGTGGAAGTGACGAACCCACCCTGCGAAAAAAACCACGTCAAGAAACGCGCGATGTATTGGTAAATGCATCGTGTAGAAATACAATGTATTTACTAATACATCGTACGAGGACTTAGGCCTTCATGGTCTGTTGCCCATAAAATAATAATAATATAAAATTAACAATACCTGTACTTATGGATTTTTCCAGTATTTTGGTAAATTTGCCAATTATTGCAGAATTAATTAATTTGATTTTTTTATCTCCATAATTCGCAACTTTCTGAGGTATTTCGATTTGAACATAAAAGATTTTTTCTCGGCCCACTCTAATAGAAATTTTCGGACCGGTGACTGGATTAGGAGTTAGACTTAGTCCAAGACAAGTCATTTGCAGTCTTAGGTTATTAACACCAATAACTAACTCTGCTCTTGAAGCTTACTGTGACTAGTCATTATCGTGACTTATGATTATTGACATTAATTCTTAATACAGCAAGCTGCCCGAAGGGAATTCCCATGACTTACATTACTTAAAAAATATAAGGTGAGAAAAAAAATACAAGGTGTGATTTTCAGAAAAATTTGTTGGGTCCATTGGTAATTTTCTTAATGAGGGTATGAATAAACTGTGTGCTGTACTTAATGGTCAGAGAATGAGAAGTCATTTTGCTATACATCATCCACGCCTCCAAGTTCCCACAAATCAAAGTATCTACTTGACATTGATACATTTACAGTATTCTACTCTGAATTACGTACTTTATCAACTGGATTACAGGGATGAGAACAGTCGAGTCATATATTTATTTTAATTTAGCAACATAATTGCGGAGGTATGACGTTTGAATAGAGGGCAAGGCACGTGTAACTTATTTTAACATTAACGCTATAAATTGTAATAAAGTATCATCCAAATAAAAAAGAAAAACTCTCAGAACCGGCTGTGGAGTTTCAAGGTTCACCAATAAAGGTGAGCCGAGGTCAGAGACAGATTTTCGGAACCTAAAAGACGAAACTACAATAAAAGAGAGACCAATTAACATTGTCTTTCGTTATTCTTTGTTTTGTTTTTTCCTTTATTAGTTAATTATAATTTCATCTTTTCAGGAAAACAATTAACTTTTTTTTGCTTATATTTATTTATTGACAATAAAATACACACTGATTGATGTTAACTAATTTTATAATTTGGCCAATTATATTTTCTGTTTTATTTCATCAATAATGTATTTTTAGTTCACAAAAAAAACAAAAAAAAAACCTTTTATGAATTTTAGGAAGTCTGACAAGATTTTTTTTTTTGTTACTACACCATTTTTGATTCAATTTCGAAATCGGAAAATGATATCATCGCATTATATTTTTTAATATCACAGTATTTCTGATGATAGCGTGACAGCTTAACTCATGAAAACTATTGTAAATTAAAATTAAGGTCGAATAATCTTTACTATAATTTTTAAATACAATAATTCACCAACTAAAAATAGTATTTATAAACGATGGAGTTTCTTATTCTTTCTTTTGTACACTTTTATAAATATTAACTATTGTCATAATTATAAAAAGAATTACTAACCATACCATAATACATAACAATAAAATTTAGTCAATGATTTGCACTATAGCAGTTTAAATTAACAAATGAATAGCTCACGGCAATGATATGATAAGCCACATGGAATAAATTTATAGGTGGAGTGATTTCGAATAACTCTACAATTTTTATTTAATGTTTTATACTGTTAATATTTTATATGATTATAAAATATGTTAAATAATAGATAAATATATTAGAATTATGGTGTTGGATGGACTAAAACAGTATATTCACTTTCTAGGGATATGCTTTTATGGTTTAAATAAGATAAATTGAATCCAAGTTAAGTCTCAAAATAATCTTTAATATTTCTTTAAAGGTCTAACGTTTCGACCAATTCGGCCATCCTCAAGAACAATCTTAAAACCTATTTACACTCACATAAATTATTTAAACTTTTTTTTTGCAGGTTATTCTGCCTAGGTCATTAGTTTCGGTCAATTCACTTTCTCATGTCAATTTTAGAACTTTTAATTACAAATTAACTTAACACTACAATAACTTTTGTATCATACGATGCAATTAATGACCTGTGCAGAATAACCTGTAAAACATTTTTTTTTTAAATTTTGATGTGAGGTGTGAATTATATTTATGATTGTCCTAGAGGATGGCCGAATTGGCCGAAACGTTGGACATTCAAAGAAATAACAATGTTTTCAGACTTAACTTGATTACAATTTATTTTTATAATTTATTTATACAATTTAATTTATTATTTAGAAAACAACATATAACTTTATAGATAAACAAAGGAGCGTTTTGTACAAACTAACAATTGTTTTAAAAATTGTGACAAGTCACATTCTTGCTCGAAGGATGCCAGATACTTGTTGCAGACATCATGTGGTCAATGACCGCATAAGAGGGGTAATTCCTAGCCTTGGCAATACTGAAGGATTTTCAGCTGGTGTCAAAATTTATGTAACCAACGGGTTTAGGACTTAGGCCGTGGCCCAAATAGAGTAGTCTATACGATCGAGAGGATGAGGAACATGAATATTCGGATCGTGTAACTTCATGACTCAGGGGTCAAAGGAACACTTTAATTATCATTTCAATTTTTATGTATTCATAAATATCAGAAGTTTTTCAAGCAACTGCGAATGAATGTGTAATAAAATTTCTATTAGTTATTTATTCATTGAAATTTATAATAATTTATAATTTAATAGATAAACCACTAGTAAATTTAATGTGAATTATATTACTTTGGCATTATTATAATTATAATTGTATTACAATGACAAGGACTATTTGTCTTGTTAGTGTTGCAATATTTGGAATCCATGAGAATTTTAAGATCTTTTCAGTATTGTATGAGGATTTCAGGTTAGTCGTATGTACAGATGTAGTCCTAATAGTAATTAATTACTTCATAAATCGTCCTAATTTTTAATTACTTCAATAAAAACCATGTATAATTACGAATAAAATTTTGAGTCTGCCAAATATAGTTTAGGGAGATAAAAGATAGCAGCTGTTTCAAAACGTTAAAAAATTATTATTTTTTCATTCAGAGCTCCATATTTTTAAAACTACCAACAATAATAGACCACCTAATTTTTTAAAAAGCAACATTTCATAACGAAAAATCATTATTTTGAGGAGTCTCAAGGATCATTACACCATATCTGGCATACCGATATATATTAGAGGATTTATCTTCGAAGAAGTGGTAGTTTTCATGATATTTGCCAAGATAAAATCGCAAAATATTGATTTATAGTTATGAAGATGGTCAAACAAACAAAAAATAGTTTTAAACTTTTTATTTTCGATATGAAGTCACTTTGGGAGGCTTCTTCAGGGTTGTCGAGATGGAAGACAGCACTGGAATCTACTATATAGTAGTTGTAAAGTAGTATGACGTTCATCTTTATGAGAGGAGGGAGTAGTTGATGTTTCCCAAAATAAATTCACAGTTTTATAGTTGTTCGAGGAAAATTTTGATTTATGAAAAACTATATCTCAAGAACCACTAGATATATGTGTATAATGTCAGCCAGTACTCAAATTGCAGTTAGTTGAGTGTAATATAAAGTGGTTTACACATTTTTCTTCCTGGGAGTTTTCATGATATTTATTATTATATTATTATTGTATGGGCAACGGACCATGGAGGCCTAAGTCCTCGCGCGATATATTTCCCAATATTAGAATGTAATATTCCTAGTATTAGGAAATACATCGTGCGTTTCTTGACGTGGTTTTTTCGCAGGGTGGGTTCGTCACTCCCACGCCTTATTCTTGTGAGTGCCACCATTGGCTAACGGGCCTCACAAATGCCCTAAGGGAGGTTGTCAGTGAGTTTTGCATTATTTTGTGCTTGAAAAAAGCCCGACTGGGACCGGGATTCGATCTGACAACCTGTGGATTGGTAGACTGACGTGTTACCATGCTGCTACCTATTCATGATATTTACTAAAAAAAAATTTGTTTCTAACTTTATTGAAAACATTTGTATGAAAAATTCATATTCATATGTAAAATCATAAAAACTACTGCCTCTACGAATATAAACGTTATAAGCTATATAGTACACTAAACAAGCTTTGATTTGAGTGCAAGCAGAAATTTGTATATCTATTAGGTCCTGATATATATTTTTTCATATATCAAACCTTTTTCCGAACAACTAGAAATCAAATTATGTGTAAAAATAATTGACCGTAACTGAATATAGTTCCCAACTATTTTAAGTTCCTTTTTGACTGCAACCCCAACGCTCTCATTCATAATTAGAAATCAATATTTTATGAATTTATATTGGCGAATATCATGAAAACTACTACTCATATGAAGATCATCATTAGAAAATACTTTATAGTACATTAAATTAGCTTTAATTTGAATGCTGGCAGACATCTGTATGTGTAATGGCCCCTGAGAGTTTTTCATAAATCAAACATTTTTTCGAAAAACCTGAAATCAATATTTTGGCGAATATCATGAAAACTACTATGCCTACTAAGACAAACGTCATACAATACTTTATAGCACATTAAACTAGCTTTAATTTGAGTGCTGACAGACATCTGTTACCTTGAACTTTGTCTGTATATTATTTCTAATTATCGAATTTTATATTTATTGTATAAATTTGAAGATTTTATAGCGAATTAAAGCCTTCAATTAGAATAATGGAGTCATGCAATCAGGTAATCATTCTTTTATGCAACAAATCACTCTCAAGTGCAATTTCGAAGGTCAAGAATGCATAGGAAATGAAGAAAAAAAGAGAGAAAAAAAGTTATGGAAAATTACATCCAATACAAGGGAATGATAAATAACTATGATTACCACAACTGAGGAAACCCTCCTTTTCAGCGAGAATTAGTTAATGCAAGCGAAATTATTTGTTTTACTCACACGTCATTAGAGCCATTGTAACTCACTGTGTAATTTGAAGTAGTTTATTTCATCAGCTAATACGATAGTGAATTGTTCATTATACAAGAATGTATAATTATTTTTCACATAACTATTTAAACACACATTTTTTTTTTTTTTTTATCATCAATTAAAACTTTAATTACATCGTTTGCGTTGTAGGCAAATCGTTTTACCATGCGATGGAAAAAAACTCAAAACGTTGTATTTTTTCATAACATCCTGAAGAGCAGTTAGAATTTCTGAAATTTCGTCATCAGCAGTTTCTGTAACCTGAGAAGAAATTAGAAATATTTTCCTTCCTTGCTTCAGTTGGTCGGTTTGTAATTTATTAAAAAATCGTTAGTAAACCCGGAGATCCATTCCGATGTTGACTTGGTCGAATATTATGTAGATAGTTTTTAAAAAAAAAAAAAAATTAACATCAATTAGTAAAAAGTCACTTTTTCCCAATGCCTAAATAACGTAAGATTAGGCCTACAGTTATCAAATATTGTTTAAAGGGAGAACCAATTACGGTAAATTCGTTTATAGGGATTGAGTGTAAAAAGTCAAACTCATTAATATGATAAGACACATTACTTTTTGTAGCTTTTTTTCACACTTTCCACCATTGCGCGGCGGAGTGTAGAGGGAATGAAGTATTCGTTCGGAGCTGCACTCGACTAGGGGCGAAAAGATCGCAAAAAATCCAATTCCAAACAAAATATAAACAATAAGGAATGTGTTAAAGACCAAAATTTTCTTTTCTTGTTAGGTTAAATTTTCTGTCTACTTTCCAAGTGATTTTCAATTTTGTTAGTTATAAGTTTATTTTTAATAATAAGTAATGTTGTATTTAATTTGATACATAAAAATAAGGGATATAAGGAGGTTTAGTGTGTATAAATACATTGTGGAGGTGAAGCAAGTGCACAACGATACTGAAGGCAGTGCCTGCATAATCGCGGATGGAGTGGATGGCAGTGAATATTTAGGAAGCACTGGAGCGATCTTGGAGGCATTAGCATGGTGTGGGAAGCGGAGCCACTGATTCACGGAGGCTTTCTGATTCACATTGTTTGTTGAGCAAAGTTTGTGCCGGAGCAGGTATGTTTTTTGAAACTATTTCACCGACTCGCCTGTAGTCATCGTTTGTTGGAGTTGTTAGGTTAACGCGCTGTTTCTCTCCAACTCGCCGGCAGCCATTCCAACACTACACTCTTATTATTGTTAGCCCCCCGCCCGACCATCTGTGAGTTACTATTTTTCTTCTTTCATCTAGTATTTTTGGCGTGGTTGGTAGTTAAAGAAAGGTACAGGAATAGGAGAAAATTATTCAGGAACCAACATTTCGTTCCACTAATTAAGGCTTCAACAAGGCTTAATATAAAGCCCAAAATTCCTTATAAATCGGAATGAAGGAAAAAATAAAAAAAAACTGTTCCGTTGAATTACTTAAAATTAAATTCAACTTTTATATAATATAATATAAAACTTTTATTTTCTAGTTTGGAAGAATTTTAAATTTTGGGGGAAAAAAATCTTCATTGCTGGTTTATATGAGTCTTTCAAGTAAATTTGATGATGATAGAACTATGTTTTGTGGGCGCTATACTTTTTATTGCCCGAAATGGCAGAGATCTACACTAAGCCCCTCGTTAGAAAAGAGTTGTGATTAAATTTGCTAATAATTAATAAAAGTATTGAATCAAGCAGACTAAAAAGAGATTTACTAGGACTTGAAGCCTGTAAATAATGACTCTTACAGGAAACAAATTTCAGTGTCAATTTTCCCTCTATTCTTCACAGAATTCAAAAATTAGGTTTTATTAGAAACTTGATGACCAGTGATTACGAACTAACTTGATCAAATTAGGATTACATAACTGATTAGAATATCCCTCAAGGTTTTGGTAATTTCGTCGAATTTGTGAAATTTCGCAACTCTGCTTGAAATACTATTTTAACAAAATTATAATATCTTTCAGGACATTTTGTTGACCGTAGTTCATTTCATTTTAAATAGTTTTTATGGAGTGGGGTGGTCCAGTGGAAGGTGTATTCGACTATCAACACTCACAACTAGATCTAACTCTCCATACAAATGAAAATTTCAATTGAAAGTATTTTTCCTTTGGCCTAAGTACTCATTTTTTATTGTATAGAGGATCCATAGAAAATTTCCATGGTTTTTAACTTTTCAAAGAACAAAAATTTAATTTTAAGAGAAAAAGTTGTTTCTCAAGAGGGCAATAAATTTTTTTTATTGTCTCCTTTAGCATATGGAATAAAATATTCAATTATAATATCGGAATAGTATATTGTCAATTTTGATTGAATGTTAAAAATCGACTATGAAAATAAGACAAAAAGTTTAGCTGACAGAAAAAATGTTTATATCTGTCGTCATTAACGTAATACGATAACCATTAACTAAACTTTTCGCATGCACATCACTATAAGATCGCGCTCTTTTACTGTATAGGACTCAATTTTAAAATAAATATAATGCTATAGAGTTCGTTTCTATAAATTGAGCAGTCCATAGTCATAAGTTAGCTTATGGTAACTTGTGGATTTATAACTGCTGCTATTTCAATTATATACTTGTTAGATAGTTGTTCAAATCGCAAACGAGCAGTAATAAAAACTACGTAACTCTAACAAGGAAATTGGCCCTCTCGGTTAGTTCCTACGATTTATCTTTTTTCCTGAAAAAAAATAAGGCAGTTATTTCATCCCAATTTTTGATTACTTAATTAAAAACTATGTATATTAGTTATATATTCTTGTTTGAGAGTGGTTTAGTTTATTTAAAAACAAATTTGATCCTTTTTTCTCAACTTTATTCTTTTCAAAACCTTCTAACGCTTCGACCACTTAGGTCATTTTCAAGGATACCTACAAACAGCTCCTTTTAATTATTTTTATAACAATTTCATTATTTCCTTCACTTACATACTGATTTCTTTCGTCCTACCTTTACTTAGTTGTCATTTTCTCTTTTAAAATTCTTAAAAATGCCGGCTAATTGCCTTTGTCCCATCTCTAAATAAATTAATCATTAAAATAATATCATAATAACATTATAAATTTTTTTGTTTTTTTAAAAATAGATTCCTACTTACATAATTTCTTCTATATAATTCTTTCCTAAATTTAAAACTTGTACTAACCACTTTTCTTTCTATCATTTACATTTGCAAACTCTAGACTCATTTGTTTTGACTAGTAATGATACATAGTTTTCATTAAAGTAATCAAAAATTGGGGTGAGATTACTGCCTTTTTTTCTTTCCGGCTCTCGTACTAGGATTGTTCATCTTTAAAATTTGGTATAGTTGACATCACGCGCCCTGTAATGTATAACATAAGAAGCAGTCATCGTCTATAGGAGTTAGATTGTATACACTAATCCTTAGATAATGGTTGTACATATTATGTCATAGCCTCTTTATTCTCTCCCTTCAGATAAAGTAAAGTTTATCGTACACCATGCTGCGGTTTATTAGAATTAGAATTGCGGCTTGATTAGAACTCCAAAACAGTTTATTGTAAGTTTCCACCACACGCATTAAAAAAACCTCGAAATTTATCACTCTAAGCACTAGTAATCCATTTAGGAATCATGTTCGTTTCAATAGAAAACATAACAAAATTTACCAAAACATTGAAAAATATAACTTAATGATAGTTCGTTCGTCTTATCTATGCTTCCTCTCCTTAAACATTTAACACTGATCTTTTTCTTTAAATTTTTATAGAATTCTTGGGAAAATTATGTGAGAACAGTTTAAAATTATTCATGTATAATTTTTACCGAAACATGTTAAATTGGGTAAATAAATAGAAAACGAACAAATATTTTTGCTCCTTTAATTCGGCAGCTCATTTAGAAGTAATCCAGAAAGTATTTTGAATTTAGAGATTCTGATTTTTAATTGAAGCAATTCTATAAGATAACCCGAGTTTTTTTATGCAATATACAATCCTGGCAAGTACAATGTTATTATACTCATACTTAGCAAGCACACATATTTCATGAATGTAATTAACAATAAATATTGAAATAAAATAATTAACTAAACAAAACTTAATCTTATTGCATACCTGGACTTATCATGCATTGTGGGGAAAACAATTCCTATTGCAATCTCAAACTTCCATCTCAGGTACAATAGAAGATAATCTCCCTTTCCATTCATTAACCTCATACGTCCTCAATAGGTGGAAATACAGCAATGGATAAATTAGTTAATAGTTTTAACTTATAAGTTGAGATATCATCTTTGTAGGATGCCCGTATACTCAATCAACTCTCAAGTAAAATAAATGGGCCAACAAAAAATGATATCTTATTAAATATAAGTTGAACCCAAGGTGAGTGTCTTATACATGGATAAAATGGTCTGAAAATCTCATAGAAACCTTTAACGAATCTCAAATCTTATATTTGTACTGAAAAATATTTTATATTGAGGTTTTCATCGGTCAAGTTTGTTATATTGAGGTGAATCTTACACTTACAAAACTACATCTATGTTAAATGTTATATAGAATTCATCCTCGTTAAAACGAATTATGTATGTGGTAAGAGAAATAATTAACACAGTGTAATTGAAATACCCACATAGTATGTGTATGAGAGAGGGAGAGGAAGAGGAGAAGCTAAGAGTGAGACGGAGTAGAGAAGAGGATTGGGGAAAGGAATAAAATAGGAACGCAGTTGATCGACAATTAATTAATAAATTTGGTGGCCCCGTGTACTCCAGCGGTTGCAAGAGCTCGACACCCCCTGTAATCTATACTCCCTCGTAGGTAGTTACCTCAATAACAGGAGTGTCAGGATCAGGGGTAACTACTACAAGGTCGAGAGAAAAATCGAAAGAGGATGTCCCCAGGGTTCGGTCCTAGGACCATCTCTGTGGAAGCTGGAAATTCGATGAGTTGCTGGGGGAACTGTGAAACCCACGTGCGGAGTTCCTGAAACAGCAGAACACGAACCAGAAGGACCTACAGAACGGATGCAGTGGACAAGATGCAGATCCATCAGTAAGGCGCTAAACCTAGTACTGGGCTGCACCACAGTAAAAAAATTAATAAAAGAATAAAGGAAAAAAAAAAGAATAAGTGATCCTTAGGAGCAGTGGCATGCGCACTACTCCACTGCTCCCGCACCTCGTATGCCAGAAATGGCAAGGGAGGGGGATAAAAAAAAAAAAAGATCGACAATTAATAGATAGAAAAATGGAACTCCTAAGTAAGCGTAGGATGGAACGTATCCACTGTCCGACAATCTTTTCCTGAATTCCATTATCTTTGAATATTTGGCACTGATAGCTAGTTTTTTTTTCTTTCTTATTCCACTTACATTGTCTGACATAAAGTTGGAGTCGTCAACGCATTCCAAGGCGAAGCCCCAACTCGCGGAATACAAACCGATATCTCTGGCACCGTTATCTTCCTGTTAGGAGCCTAAATCATTGGTATAGGCTAAGTACACCTTTTGCTGATTTCAGCATAAATAGGAAATCAGAAACAGCTATTCTTATTTTTAAAACTAATCTCAGACCACTGCTGATGAACGGCTGTGAAGTCTGGGGAGCGGCATTTTTTACGAAAAGGAAAAAATTACGATCTTTTCAAAATAAAGTCGTAAGAATTGCAGTGGATGCTCATTGGTTTGTAAGAAACGGCCACTTGCATCGGGCCTATGTAATGATGGAGGCAATAGAGGATTACATCAAAAAAAGGTTGATGAAGTTCCACAGTTACCTACAGTTAAAGGAGAAGTGACCTACAACTTGGGAAACCCAACCACAACCCGAAGACTGAAGCCCAGGCTGATGCAGGGAATCCTGTTATAAATTTTATATTAATCAGTTCTGTTATTGTCACTCCAAAATTTTATTTTATCTTAATTTCTTTTTTTTTTTTCTCTTCATCTTTTTCTTAAACTCACTTTCTTTTTTTTCTATTAGAAGTCAATTATTTATTTTGTTAAATTCATAAATGTCATTGTTTTTGTTATTAGCTTTACTTTTATCTTTTATTAGGAATTATTATTTTAATCTATTTATTTTATCTTAATTTTTTTTTTATTTATGTACACATTGTATATAGTTAGGAGTGTCTTTTGTATGAAACTATACCCCCCTCCATAATCAATTGTTAAAAAATATATAATTTATTATACTGAGGTTTCTTACTTGGAGGTTCAATTGAATGTTAAAATTTGACTGAAGTGCCTCATTAATGGAGAACAAATTCAGTTTTAAGTCTGGATGAAGAATGTTCTTTTCCTCAAAAAACGATATAATTCTTGTTATATATTAATATCAGTATAACTCATTAAACAGAAATCTTATTTTTTAAAACTAAAAATGTGTCTTACAAATGCTCAGATAAGAAAAAAAAATTGATAATAACTATTAATTATAAATATCACTAAACTTCCGTTTAATATAATGATTTACCTTAATTTTAAATTAAAGTCACTACCACAAACTCTCAAAAAAGCTAGTTCTATTATCTTTGGACAAGACTGAATTGAAGATTACCACCAAATCTTCTAGAACGCAAATATTTTGAAGACGTACAAACAATCAAGAGTGTGATAAGATACTATTATAGAAACCTCTAATAGTTACACATAAGACTAATATAAATATAAATAAATAAATAAACATATATGAAATGTACCTTGACTGAACTTCCTAAATGAAAGCAGACTTTCTTTAAAATTTTTTTGGGAGTAAAGATAAAATTAAAGGAATACCATTGAGAAGAAATGGAATATAATAAATGCTTATCTTCTTGTCTCAATTAAAATGTCCGATTAAATAAGATTAATGGACTGAAGCTTACGGTACCAACATTTTTAAAAAAGAACATAAACCGGAAAAAAATAATAATACAAATTTATACCCCAATTAGATTAATCCCAGGTTCGAAGAGGAAAAACTGACAATTCTTTCAAAAGGGCAAAACTGACTCATTTTATTTTTGGCTCCTAAACTGCTACGAAAATTTATTAGTCTTTGCCAAAAAAAAAAAAAAAAAAGAAAGAAATGAAGAATGCAAGAACCAGTGAAAGCTTAATTTTTTCCGGGTTCTTTAAATGTGAAATGATAAAATACAATAAACACTTAAAGTTCATGGACGGCACTGAAATAAGTAACAAGAATAACTTACGTAAGTGTTTGTTTACATATGTAGGCCATTGGTTCTTCAAAATAATTTAGGAATGGTTCATTATTCAACAAAGTTTTGAACCTTGCCATCTCAGATATTGTTTAAATTTTTTACATTTATTGTGTAGGCATCCAAGCTTTTCTTAGCTTTTCCTAAAAAGGTGGATTATTTTATTTGTATCAGATGATAATGTAGAGGTTCTACCACTGATTAAACCAGTGATGTAGGCTATATATATACTTTTTTTATTGTTTAATACCGAAAAATAATAACTTAAAAATACTGAACATACAATTTAAGAAGAAAATTTCAGTTACCAAAGTGTAAATTTTGTTTCTGAATAGGTAAATATCAAAATTCACCCATGTCAAGTGTAAAGTTTTACTTCAAAAACCGTCCATTAATGCGGCTCAAATAAGTCACTTTTCAGGATATTATTGGAAGAGCCATAAGTTTCTCAAATGACAGTTAACAACAAAACAACCAATGTTTCGCTATTTCAGACATCATATATATGGATGAAATTATTTTTTAATTCACATTTCTTGTTTTCGGTGTGATGTCTCTTGTTCCAAAAAACTTGAATGTTAGTTCAAAACAAAATTTGTTGAATAATTTTCAGGAATATTACAGCCGGTTCAAGCCCTTAGTTCATCCGATCCTATCATATGAAATTAGAGTGAAAGTTCACTGACCCACGATTTGAGTATCTCAAAAACAATCAGTTAGCATATCAAAAAATATAAAACAAATAAATGAAAAAGTAACCAATTTCAAAAATGAACTGCTGGTTTAGGAATACAATGCTTGAATTGATACACAATACCCCTTTAAACTTTAAGCTAAGCCACTTCGGCATTAAACCCAAGATACTGAAATATAATTACATAATGATTTCAGTTAGTTACTTGTAAATTTAAACTACCATGTAATCTATTAACTAGTAATTAGAAGATTTAAATATAAGGTTTCAAATGATATGCAGTTTAATATAATTTTAAAGCATGCTTAGGGTGGCTGAAGGATGATTTAAAGTGGCAATCCCCTTTCACAAATGAAAAATACGACTACTTTTCAAAAGCTGTAATTGAGGTCAGCTATAAGTGAAACAGCTTTCAAATCAAATCGGTTGTTAAGGAGAAAGTTAAGGGCGCAGATTCATAAGCCAAAATAAAATAAAAGTATGTCCTTGCATGTCCTAATAAATCGTTTTATGTAGAAGTCTAGACGAAAGATAAAGATACAAAAAAATCAAAAGAAAACTTAGATGTCAAGTGTTCCTAAATTTTCCGTTAGATAAGAAACATCACCTGTTCACTTGACGAGCTTAGCCAGAAAAATAAAGAACATGAACTAGCAAAAACTATAAAAATAGATATGTATATCTGTCATATTTAAATCCAACGATTAGTTATTTACCAGGATATAAAAAATATAATCATAATTTTTAATGACAATTTTCGTATTATATTATTAAACATTAATAGAGAAATATGAAAATCACCTTGACACTACTCATTGTGAACAAAGTCATGAGGTATATGGTAGAAAACATATATACATATTAGGACTAACAAGATTATCAGAAATATTTTCTGAAGCATAACTATAAGTAGAAGATTTGAGTGGATATTGCGGTATGATTATCATCATCATCTGTGGCGCTACAACACTTGTAGAGTCAAGGCCTCCTGGAACGTCGTGCGCCAGTCCTCTCTAATGGTTGCCGCTGCTCTCCAATTGCGGATTCCCAAGAAGACCTGGCATTCACTGCCACTCCATCGATCCATCGAAGCCGGGGTCTTTCTACTCTCCTTGTTCCATATATCCTTTCGTCCAGGATCATCCTAGCAATCTGATCCTGGGTCATTCTTGATACATGGCCTGCCGATTATGGTATACTTATGCGTAGTAAAAATAAAATAACTGTGAATAGAGGCATAAAAGTTAATTGTCCGTTACTGCAAAGATTTCGGACATAAGTTCGATACTGGTGGGTTTAGAAATTATCGTTCTTCGGAAAAAAATGTTTTCATCTTTTAGGATTTCTTGATCCCAAAAAATATTTCCTTCAAAAATGTTTCCTTTTTCAATGCACCTCAACTCAACTTCAAGACATAGTTAAATGAAACTTTAGGGGCACACGCATTTGTATATCCAGATGAAGGCGACCCTCTATAATTTTTGAAATATTTTTATATTGTATCTTCCATAAGATGAAAGGTTAAAAAGGCTTTCTTAGCAGTATACACACGGAGGTACCGAAAAGGAACCAGTGACGCGAATTACCAACTAGTTTACTTTGAGTCATTCCCTGTGTAATACAATGGGACAGAATGGGACGCCGCAGACGGAGCTACTGGTTCTGGACTGGTCTGTAATTGGCAGAAACCCGTTAGTAACCAGTCCCCTGCTCACTCGGATATCGGGTTGCCGAGTGATTCTAGTTTCTAGTTACAGTTGAAGACTGAAGTTGAACAGACCAACCTGTTGCTGATGGGGAAAGTTGAAAAAAATATACCACTTTTTAAAATAATTTTCACCTTCCTGTATTGTAGAAGTTAGTGAACATCCTGTGTTCCTAAACTTCTTTTTTTCTTTTTTTTAGGGAACAATATATGACTCGAATTTTAAAACTCAATTGACACTGAACAAACTCAAAAACACATCATCAACTTAATTTCAGTTTCTAAGACAGACTTGAAGTATATGCCTTTATAGATTGGTTTCAAGACTGACTCTGATGTTAGATCTTTTACATTGATGGAAAATATGTTTTTTTTTTTTTTTGTTTTTTTTTGTACCTTCGTATTTGGAATTCATATCTTGAAATTATGAAAAATACTTTATAATTTCCTAGTGTCTCTCGGATGTATTGCGTGCATTGGTGGTACATCTCTAGTTGCGTGTACAGGATTGATAAAAATGATGCCAGGTATAGAATTAAGAAAGTTGCATGTTACTATTCAACTACTATTATAGGTAGTTCCTCGAGATCATGCATACTAGTGTCAAAACAAGAAAAAAGAAAGAACTACGAATATGATGAAACACTAGCAAAAACTTTTTTTGAGGCGTTGGAATGAGAATTTGATATAGATAGAAGGTTGTTGCCACCTTCCAGGAATTCGATAAGGCCTACAAATGTAGAAAAAAAAAAACAAATAAAATAAATTGATATTGAACTAAAAAACTATTATCGGAAATAACCTAAATCAAACATTTTATTTGTAAGTATTATAATATAAAAAAAATAAGCAGATAATAAATAAAATAAATAACTAATCACCTTGATTTCGTCAATTTATTTTTTAAAAGTTGAATAATTTTAAAAGCTGAAAGAGATAACTTAGAGAAACGTATGGAATATATTAAGGAATGTTTAATCATTGTCAGGGATTTCCCAGCAAGGTGTTGCCATTTTGGTTCAAGATATATCGCCTTCGGGAAGCAGGGATTGTAAGCTATGCAAAATAAAAGAGTAAATAAAGTACCATGAATTAAGAACCATCTGTTTTGAGCAAGATTTATTTTTCAATTTAGTCTGTTGGAGTTAAAAAGGAGTTAATTTAAATATTAATAATTTATTGCCTTTCAGCAATTATAACAATTCATCTAGGACATACATGAAGTACTTAAATACATTTAATAGCCGTATTGGTAATTATAAAAGGAATAAGAATAATTTTTCACTGACAATAAACATGTGTCATCGGCATACGTGGTGAGGATAGAGGTAGAATGGGTTGGGATGTCAGCTGTGAAAACTGTATAAAGGATAGGACCAAGGATACTACCCTGAGGTACACCAGCGGACTGACGGAATAGGGATGAATAAGCGCCGTTGTAATTTACTTGAAATAATCTGTCGGAGAGATAAGAACCTTCAGGGACATTGAATTCTCTTCTGTACATTAGTTCCTAGCCATCTGGGTTATACTGAGACACCTTTATGCATCTGAATGATCAACTACTATATATTTCTATTGAGAAAAAAAGGGCATATGGTATATTTTATATTAAATACACTAGATTTTTTTTATAACTTACCCACCTAAAACGCAAGAAACGTAGAAAACAAAAAAACGGAAGAAGTATATGACCCAGTGAGGTTGGTGCCATGGTAGAATATGTTAATTTATATCGTAAGCTAATTATAGAGTTAAAATAGTCAGTTAGTACAGCTCGTACCTTGTCTTATCTACCTGTTGAAATGTATTTCTTCCTATATCTACATCGCCGACATTGCTCCCGTATTATTATTAACGAATTAAAAACTTGTCTGTGTTGTAACAAATGATAGATTAAAAATAAATATTATTTAGATATCCTTAGGAAAATCATGAAAATTATTACTCAGGTGAGTGGAAAATGTTATGACCATGGGACCGTTGGATTAGAAAAAAATGAAGGCATTACAGTGATTCAAGGTTTGGCCATCATCATCATGGAAACCGCTCAAGTAATAATATCATTACTTTTAAAGAAACTAAAAAACATAATTGATCATTAAATTGAGGAATTGGAGATCGGGTACACAATAAGTGTATAATGAATTAACCAAACAAACACACCGATTACAAATAGGTGAGAGTAATTGGTTAGTGACTAGTAGTTAGGGTCAGCCTTGCATAAAGGAGTCTATTAAACAAAGGGGATTTACAAATAACTAGATCCTGCTATTGCAGTATCTTTGTAATTAAAAACAATAAAACAAAGAAAATAGGGGTTGAAGTATTCGAACAGTGTTACTGTAAAAATAACCATGAATTGTAGTAAAATATTTTTGGAGTATGAACAGCGTTACGGGTGAACAGACTATGAATTGTAAATGTTTCAATATAACACTCGGACAGATCAATTGAGGCGCAAACCTTTTAACCCGAAGAATTTAAGTTACGTTGCCTACCTGCTGTTTGCATTTTTAATAATCATTATTGTGAAAAATACCTAATCCTTTCTGAATTATTATTTTATTCTGTACGAAATTTGAAATACATAAGATAGTGGAGTACGATAGGTAGAGAGATATTGAACGACTAGTAAGGATCAAGTTAAATTTTCTTAAGCTAAGCATATTTCGATGCGAAAACCAATGAACTGTAAATATAAATCGATTGATCATAAAAGCTAATTAATTTGTACTTTTCAATACAAACATATCTAAACCTACAAGGTATTAGAGAAAAACTAACAGCGTAATAAAGAGCTGTAATATATCAAAAAGAAAATAAACAGACTTTGTTTACATCATATCAAGTCATAAAATTACATTAGTTTTCAAAGATAATGTTATTGTTAAAGCCACCTCAAATTGACTATGTCTTTTTGTTGGAAAGCTTTAAAAGGACAAACTAGCTGGTTCGGATATAAACATTTATTTAGTTAGTCTTAACATTTATAAAACGGAAACGTAAAAGAAACAAAAGATGAATAAACAAATGAATACTACTTGAATAATACTTCTACTTCTACTAATAATACTACAAATGAATAATACTTAAATCACAAATATTAGAAAAATGGCAGGCCAAGTGGGATGAAAGCTCTCCCAGTAAATTAAAAAAAATAAAACGATCAGTAAAACCATGGTCGACATCCTCCCGCAACAGCCGCAGGGAGGAGGTTGCTCTGGCCCGCTTGAGAATAGGTCATACTCTCCTCACGCACTCTCACCTGGTCAGAAAACTGCCACCTCCAACGTGCAAATATTGTCAGTCCATTCTTACGATTAGACATATTTTCGAAGAGTGTACTCACTATTTGCCAACAATAAACAGGATAGGACTGACCCCAAATTTATCCGAAACTCTCGCAGATGAGGAAGCTAAAATTACACGAGTATTTGAATTTTTAAAAGGACATTGCTTTCTTTATAAATTATAACTCCTCTTCGATTTTTATGTTTTTTATTTATTTATTTTATTAATTTTTATTTTACTTTTATCATCCCATAGGCGTTGATGACCAGAGGGTATTACGCCTTTAAGCAACAATCAACAACAACAACAAATGAATACAAGTAAAATAAATAGGCCTTTTCAGATAAAATAAATTAAGAAAACAAAAGAGACAAATTTACTAAAAAAAATAAATACTAAACGACGAAAGGGTTGCTCCACTCCGATAGGTCAGAGGAAATGCTGCCGCGATGTGTAGGTCGCAGCTCTTGTAGCTAAATACACCGCTGCAATGGTCCAAGGTTGGTATAGTGGCTCATCGATAGTCCTAATATCCAAAAGCCAATATGGCCACACTGGCACTTATGAAGGGCAGACAGGGTCTAATTGTTTTTATGAATTATGCGAGCCGATTAATCGGTTAATAATTAACATCTCATACTGCACTTAGAGGTCAGAAACGCAGAAAAAGTCATTCGAACTTTAATATCGACTAAAACACTCAAAAATGTTCAATAAATAACATCAACCGAACGCAGATAGGGCTGGTTACACACTAATTAGCAGGAACTCATATTAAAGTCGAAACACAGAAAAGGTCCTGGTTCCGGCTGTAATGTCTGTTAACACACTAAAAAAGTCTAATGAAATAACATCAACTGAACGCAGACACAATTACACACTATTATGGCCACTAATTAGCCGGGACTCCTCTAAAAAAAGATGGTCAGTCCGTTGCTAGGCAACGTCTTAGCGACGGTCTCTATTACTTAATTATAACACACAAATATAAATACATATTTTTTATCTCAAATAACAAAATTCCAATTAAACTAATTTAAATAAAAATAAATGTAATTAAATTAAGCACTAATACTAAATAAATAGTATTTACAATAAAACACAAATTAATTATAAAATCTGGCGTTAACAATTATTATACTACAAAGCCCTTCAACATGAAGTTATGAAAGCAATCATCCATTTGTTGGACCCTGAATCATCAATACATAATATCGATAAAGTGAGATGACCTAAAAACTTGCAGATTGAACTAGGATTACCTGGCAAAAAGTTGGCAAAGCTATCTCAGAAATCACTGCCAAGACACTGAGATAGTAAAAGCCAAGGTTGAGATCTGAAATGATTTAAGAACAAGGTTGAATAGAGTACTAAGTTGGAAAATGTACAATGCCATATTTGAAATAATGTAAAATGCTCGAAAAAGAAAAAAAAAAGTTAATTGTGTATTGTACTTAGTTAAAAATATTATTAATTTAAAAAAATATTTATAAAGCACATCACTTAAGCCAAAAATATCTAGTATCTCCTATATTTTTTTTAATACTCAGCAGTCTATCTCAAACGCAAAAATTAATAATTTCTATAGTAATTTAATAATTTCTGATTTCTATTCCTAATATGTAATTCAGAGGAACTTTTCCAATGTTCTTTTTATTACTTTCCATAGGTCTACTTGAGAATTCAATTTTCTTTTAATTTTTGTCAAATCAAGCAGTTTCCAAAGGTGTTTTATAAGATTAAAGCTACGGACCTAGAGGTGGTTTTACCATAAAATTTGACTATCTCTAATCTTTTTTTCAAGCAAAATTATGTTTTGTAGTTTTGGCTGAGTAATTTATGAAGAAAAACAAACCTCTTTTTTTCTCAATACTATTATTAATTCAAATCAAATGAATTCATATCAAAAGGATACTATTGTTATTCAAGAATAATATTAATGTAACCTTTATTAATTTATCGTTGCAGAAGTTCCTATATACAACATATACAAACTATTATTTAAATATCATAAAGAATATAATAATTAATGTTTAAATAAATAAAATTTTAGTCTCAAAACATTTTTTATTCCTTTATAAGTCCCATGTTTCGGTCAATTCGGCTACCCTCAAGGACAATTTATCACAAACAGCTTTTATTATGCATATGATCTTTAACAAACAAAAAATTATTAATAAATTATCATCCCTTAATACAATTTTAGAACTACATCATTTAAAAATAAACTATATGCAGGCTATTTTGCCCAGGTCATTTGTATCTGTCCAAATATTAATATATGAGACATTAAAACTTTAGGGAATCATATAATTTTGTTAATAACCTATTCTTAGATTATGTCGAATTACCTAAGTAGTCAATTGTTCACATTAAAATAAAACGTTTTATCACAGTCAAACCTTCTTTGCTAAAATTTATCACAATATTTGTAACCTTCCCTACACTCAGGTCAAACATTTAATTTATTTATTACAACTATATTTTGGTTAAATTTCTCTTTCTTTAATCAATAAAATCTATATCAAGGTTAATTATAATTATTAACATTAACTTTATCCCTTAGTTTTCATAAATTAATTTTACTTAAGATGTCTGCATAGTGTTGGTTCAGATTTCTTGTGTCTGTTTTAAAATTCATTATATAATTAATTTTTTCTGATATGTAAATGGACTCGAGTATTTTTTTTTTTAATGTATTATTTTCTTTGTGTAAAATCATAGTATTTTCAAAGTCAATAGTTGAATTCAATGTTTTAATTTATTTTAACCATATACACATATTAATTTAGGGTATAAAAAAAATTATTTAAAAAAAAAAATAAACAAAACAAGAAGAAGTAAGAAAATATAGTGAAATAAATAGATACAAAGAATAATTATCACGTATAAGTTAAGGAACCGGTATTATAAATTTAAACAATTGCCCCTTGCCCAACTATAGGTTCAGTCACTTTAGACGTATGGTTGCATATATTCACATTCCCTTACAATTTTATAGAAAAGGAACCCAATAAAAACGACTAGGTTCTAAGAAGGCCCCTGAGACCCTTCTAACAGCCCTTTCAAACCCTTAATATCCTGTATCAATGGCAAGGGCTGACACTTAAGCAGGTACAAGGTGTCATCTCACAATGGACTTGCATCAGTCAAACTATTTTATGTTAAACATATGTAAGTCAGTTCCCACAAGTCCTTAGGTCATGGTATCATACACCCAATTTCTTCAAGCTGGGTGGCCAGGCTTCCAGTCACGCCTTTTTCCCCCTCCTAGATATTTACTTCTAAATTTCATGGGCTCTCTAGGCCCCGCCTAATTTCCTAAATTATCTGATTGGTCCAAACTCCTTCTCCTATTTTCACTATTCTTCCTACCCCCTCTTCTCAAGTGTACATATATATTTCCTAGAACTAGATAGCTAAGTAAGAAGATAGAGACTAAGTAACAGTCACAGTAACATGTAGTTCTTGTAAATATGTTAGAATAAAGTCATTTTAGTCTTCACTGATTTTTATGTTATTTAATTTATATATCAATAAAAGATTACTTACAGAAAAAAAAAGATTCATTTACATATACCTACGTAAATATCTAACGGGATTCTATAAAACCTAAGAAAACTAAACTACAGTAAAATATA
>NW_027113983.1:174761-182409 GCF_000696795.3 Halyomorpha halys
TTAAACCTTTATATATATATTGTATATAATACTTTATTAAACAAACAGATCCCACATATCTTCCACACAAGAAGAACATAATCATGAAATTAATATGTAAGGTAGCGCGCACTGAGGTCGAGTAGAGGACTTCCTCATTGTAATCACAGCCTTTAACAAATGATCATGGGAAAATTGTTTCATCTACTTTTAAGTTACCGGAAGCATCGCACAACAACGGGTTAGGCTTTATAACATTATATTTTATGCATTAAATAATAATACGAATAATTAGGTAATGAATAACAACACGATAAAATACTCTATTATAAGAAATTACTGTATTCATTATTGCAGAATAAGTTGATTTGAAAAAATTAAGGCCTGATTTTTTTGTTTTGTTTTGTGCTTCATAATATAATGATCGACCAGATTTTCACACCATGTGCTAAAATAAAGGAATTAAATCATGAGTACATTTTTTTTTTTTAATCACGTATCGGCCATTACTGACCACGTGAATATCAATGGTTGGGCGTCTTTAGGAGTCTTTTTTTCTTCCTTCATCACAGTTTCATGATCCTCGACTGCCTTTCTTTTCTTTCTTCGAACCACTTCGTACCTATTTTTTTCCTCTTCCAATATTGGTGAGAATTTTCAATGTTTTCCTAAACGTATCTCTATCCAGACAGTTGGTATCTGAACTTTTAGGTCTCTTTAATTTCTCTCTCCTTTGCTTCGTGTTTCCTCCCTCCTATGTTTTTGTAGCTAAAATTTTTTTTAAAGATCTTCTTAGTCAATCTTTTCTCCTTCATCCTCTTCATGTGCCCATAGAACATCAGCCTTCTGATTCTCATCTCAGTTTCCAGTTCTTTGATGTTTCTGTATATCTCTTCGTTAGATTTTAGCCTGTAACCTTCTTGTGTTTTTATGGACCCATAGATTTTTCTTTGAGATCTATAGAAGCTTAAATTCTCTAATTTGGTGGTTTTCTCACAATGCTCTCTTTCTAAAAACCGTTGTGACACATTATTTCTCCCAAGTACTTAAATTTTCTGGTCACTTTTATTCTTCCATATTCAGTGTTTAATCTTTTTTTCTTGAAATTTACTTCTTCAGTAGTCATGAGCTCTGTTTTTTCATATGATATTTGTAGGCTTGCTTTTTGTGCTATTATTTGTAGGATATTTATTTGACTAATAGCCTCTTCCTCTGATTCTGCCAACAGTCCCAGATCGTCGGCAAATGCCAAACAACTCACTTTTACGTGATAACATGTTTATTTTATTTCGTTAAAAATTTTTTTTTTCATTAATATTGGTTTTTAAACTTCGGCTCAGTATGTATTGGCTACCAATTGCAAAAAAATTGGTAAAAATAAAAAGACCTTGTTTCAAATGGTGCATTTGATTTATTCATTGAAATAAATGTATTATCAACTTTCGATAGTAATTATTTGGACTATATCTTTCATTTACTTATAATGAATTAAAACAATTAAATGATCTCCTATTCTATCTTTGCCATTTAATCAGCAATCTCCAAATCCCTGTCAACTCCCTATTTTACCTTAAAGGTTGTACGGTATACAGGGATATGGTAGACTCGAAAAGATTAATGAGGTGTTTTAATTGGATTATTTACAGAGTTATGGAGGTAAACACGTTTCATAATACTGCGTGTTGAACTGGCTTTTCCCAGACCTCAAAACGTAGATATATATATAAACATCTATTACTTCCTTCGTTTAACATATATCATTCACTCCCATCACCCTTCTTATATCATTTAAAATCTTATTAGATACTTCTGACCTTCCAATATGAATAATCTTTGATACAAAGTGATACTTCAATAAATCTTGCATTTATTCCCATAAATCCTTTCTATTCCCGTATACTTCACATATCTCCATACATCATAATGTTGTAATAACCACCTCTCAAAAAAATCCTATTTTTTCTGTTTGAAACATTATTATATTTCAAAATAATAACTAAATGTTTAATTATTCTATTTTTCTTATGTAGATAAATATTTTTATATACCAAGATAGGAAATTATTGTGACTATTTTTAATACGAAAGTGTTAGTTTTATTTATTTTTTTTATAATTTCGTCCGAACTATTTCAGTAACAATGCGAATAAGTTTGAAGAGAAAAATAAAGGAAAACTTATTTATAAAGAAACAACTAGAAATGAAAAAAATATAAACGTTTATCAATATTAAGTTTATTCCTGATACGAGTATTGATGGTTGACCGTGTGCAATCATATTAGAACATAAAAACATTATTATATATATTTATGAAATTAAAACACATTTAATTTTACATCTCTTTTTAATTTTTCATTTACTTTTATCATTAATGTTTACATTTAACAACATTTAAGTGTTTGTATTTTTCTTTAGCCCTGATGAACCTCTGCAACATGGGGCAAAACGTTGGCTCAATATAAATAGTTTAAACATTGAGTTTTTCTCTTATCGCACCCTGACCTTCATTTTCTATAATAAAAGTTAATTAAACGCTCTCTACGTCTTCAATAGTTTCTCATTAAACTTTGAACTTTGATCCTTTTTGTTTTAATCGTTGAGCAAATTACATAGTGATCGTTCTAAATTTTGTTAATTTAAAAAAAAAAAAAAATTACCGGAGAAAATTGTTCTGGAACAAATTAGGTAAGCAAATAAAAATAAAGTTAAAAAATTTATTTGATTATTTCTCTATTATAATTAAAAATGGAAATAATTTATTCTATTCAACTGTAGAACTGCTTATTAGAAAAAAAAACCCATTAAGTTATTGAAGCTGAAGCAAAACATCATAGAAGAAAAATATAAGAATAAAGGACTATTATTAATTAATTAACTAATTACTTACTATTTTTAAATTAAGGTAAGATTATTTTGTAATTGTATAGCTATATTAACATACTTACGTTCCAAACAAAGGATAAGAAAGTATAATTACTTTAAATAAAGCAGTAAAAAATAGAATTATGTGTAAATAAAGGACGTCGTTAAGAGCATTTACCCTGAAGAAAAAAATTTCCTGAATTGTTAGTGGTTGGATAGTATAAATAAGGAAAACACGTATGTGACCCTTCGAGTTGAACTGTTCAGAGGAACGCTAGGTCAGCCTGGAACGTTCTATAGTATATAATGACCGTTGTTCGAGTCGAGACTGACTCATGCCAAGGACAAGTATATTTCCAACTTTTGGGTTTTCCTACTATTAATTTAAAAGTTATTATCAATGGAAAATTTTGATGGGAAGATATTTTTCTGAATCAGTACTGTAATTTGAGTCCAGAAGCAGTTAAGATATCAGGTCCAAGTAAACAATGAATGCCACTAATTTCCAAACGTTAAACGTAATAATTAACCTATTTTGATATGAACAAAAAATTACTATTACTCAAAAATTACTTTTAAGTCCGACGTGTTGCCTCGTGAATATCTTAAAGATATGCAAAGATATGTCTACACTGCAATAGAAGCATACCTCTTTATTTGTCCACTTAGTGCGTAAACATGGATAGTATTAATATAGCTGTCTGGCTATATTTTGATACAATAGGGTCAATAACAATTAATCGAATATATATATATTTGTATATCACATAAACACAAGAAGTTGATAACTGATGAAATGAAAGTAATCAGAGGTGATTTTATTTTAGACAAAATATTAACTTTTTAATTACCTCAAATATATAAATTGTTAAATAATAGTAATTAATACTTGATGGATTGGGTCATGATCTTCATATGGTTAATGGGTTAGCCCTTGTTGAGGCATCAGGAGGTTAAGGCCTAATTACCTAGTGTAAAATGCATTTATCTATAGACTCAAGATATTTATTGGATTATTCAAGTTTTGTTGTCAATAAGACATGGTTATTTGCTGATACCTTTAACCTTGATCTTATGATCTTATCATTATTTATTGTAATAATATAAAATTCTGACCTAGGTCCTTGACTTGGGCATTGTTACAAAAATTGAATTCTTCTTACGATCAGTTTAATATTTAAAAGATGAACCAACTTTCGATTCATTACAGCTCATCTAAAAAATAGTTATGTATTTTTGAAGGTATGGATACAATTGTTCATACAGAGTTTAGTATCCAATGTATTATAGATTTAGTTCAAAAAAATAATCTACCATTTCAAGGTTGACACTCACTTGGGGAGACAACGGAGTCGAGAGAGTTTTAAGAAGTTTTTGTACTATCATATTCCGCTTTTCTATTTCATTTATTTAATTGTTATTATATACCAATCGGTTTGTTTTTGTTCGAGCAAAAGATTTTTAATGGTATTTAAAAAGTTTCAATGTATAAAAAATTACAAAAAACAAAACACAATTCTAGTAGGTACACAATTTTAAAGGAAAAATGAAGTCAGATTTAATGTTAAAAATTTCTAAACCAAATAAATTTTTTTATTTTTTCGGCTCCTTCGGTACATTGCCATGAACCATTTATTATATTTTTTCATTTCTTACATACATCATCTAAATAGACCAAGTTGGTCTCAAATTATCGTGAATTTAATCTAGGTTATAAACGTATATTTGTCGAAATGTCGTTTATTAGTCTTCAAAATAAAGCAAAATTGAAAAATAAATATCCGAAAACAACGAACACTTCGAATCCTGTTTTTCTTTCACATTTCACCCAACTATTTTCTATTTAAAAGCTAATCGAAAGATATTGTAGTGATTTCAGATATTAATGATATGAAATAGATAATATTTAGTTAAATTCACGGATCTCATCTCAAAATTGTTTGACATTAATTTATATTTAATTAACAAATAACTTATTTAAATTTATTCTAATGAATTATTATGATTTTATTTTTTAAAAAAATTGAAGATAGTAATTCTCTCAACATAACAATAAATTATATTGAAGGAAAAGTGATTAATTTACAGTTGAATGTTTAAGTCATGTAATCTACCTATTTATCAGTTATTTATTTACCGAGGGATAACGCAACGGTGGGCTTGCTGAGGAGACCTCATATGGCAAGGAGACATTAATCAATACCTTAAAGTAATGGCAAAGGTTTCTTTTCTTACAGGCTTAATTTTTTTATTTCTTTTGTGAAACACAATGTAATTTATACCCATCACTATACTGCGGTAATATTTCTTGAATTAAATGCATTCGTTCACACGTGTTAGCAAAAATTGTTTTATTGCATCATCTGCAATAAAAAAATTAATGAAATGCCTAATCATCCATCTGACGTTTGTTCAATGAAGGTTTCTTCTAATTCCGTTTTTTTGCGGTCATTACAGAGTCTTATCTTCCAAGTTAGTCAGATATAATTTTGATCATTAGTAATTTATTTATAAGCTTTGACTTGGCCGTGCTTAATATACTTGCCGTAATATTTTAAATATATATTTATAGTAGTTGCTTTTACTCTATAGTTGCTTACATTCAAAAATATAATAGCAGTTGTTTAAAAATAATAAAACATTGACATAAACACAATTAAAAAAATTTCACGCAAAAAAAGTATTTGTACACTCATATATTACACTATTAATAGCTAGATTTGGTAGAAGTGAACTTTATTTACAAACAATTCTTTCCTCTTTTAAATTTTACTGAAACGTTCGTTCTGATCGATCTTCTATCTATTCGATGTCATATTTCAGATAGTATGCTATTTCAAACATTAAAATATAACTAAATATGAAAGAAAGGTGCGAATACGATATGTAAAGTAAGAAAGAAATTTGTAATAAATATATATAAACATATATTTATTTAATTCTGTGTGTATGGGCATACAAATTTCTAATCGATGCTTAGTAATTAATTATATTATTGTATAAACAAATTTCCACGTATTTTCTATTGAATTCCGACGCTTTATTAAATATTTGATTTATTATCTCCTCAGACGTTGGTCAGTCAGATCTGGCTCCTTTAGTTGTGTACAAATAGATAAAATCAAGATAACTTAGTAGTTTACAAATTCATAGGGCAGATATCCCAATTACATCATACGTTTTGATTGATGTAGTCAATCAATGTTAAATTGTAAAAATATGTAAGCTACGGGTTTCTTTAAGACTGGCCGACTACATTTCAAAGATATTTAGCTGGATAGATCAGTTAATACAATGAATATCTGGACACAACTGTTGGTGAGTTGTCGTAATTCTTTCTCTCTACCTGTCTGTCTCTACCTCTGGTTAGGAAGGGATGAAGTAATTAATTTTTATTTATTTAATTTTTTTGATAAACCGAAAATATCGATATTCCGCTGTTATTTATTGGTTATAACATATCGATACTCCGATATTATCAGTTAGAAAATATCGATATTCCGATGTTACCTGTTGTAAAATACCAATATCGAATATCAAAGGCAGAATTTAGATAATATCAATATCGATATTTTATAACCAATATTATAGGAATCTAGATATTTTATAACTAATAATATCGATATTTTCCTTCAATATTATAGGTTAAAAAAAAATAAATATACATATATGTATTAAATATGAGCAAGCCCAAAAATCATAGGTAACTTGCTCTCTAAAAATAATAAAACATCCCAGAACTTAATATAAATTATTTTTCAAGCATAAAATAATTTAATAAGTACCATTACCAAGAAATATCCAGTTAATTATATTGAGTCCAAATATCGATATCCCAAATATAAAAGGTTTCGATATTTTAAGGAAATATTACCAACAATTTCAATATTTACTATCGAAATCTATATCAAACTTTGGCAAGGTATATTAAGCGGAGAAGGTAGGCTACAACCCACAGTTTTAGCCTACCTTCTCCGCTTGACTCCCTGATGACGACCTGAAACTCAGGTCGAAACTTCTGCATAAATAAATATATTTTTGTTTATTTATGTTTTTCTTTGCTGACCTAACCCCCCCCTCCCTCCCCGACCAACTTATCCAATCAATAATCTACGGTCAACCATCTACACCTCATATATTTGTTTCACTTATTTTCATATGAGAGGGTTGCTGTCTTTGTATAATTCCCTATTTCGGTTATTAAAGGGTTTAAACAGTTACAGCAAGTTGAAAGAAATTATGAATCAATTTGTAAACTGCATCATTATATAACAGCCCATGGAAGGCGGAAATGCGTCTTTTTTTTTCACTTAAACTATGCAAGACTCAAGACACAGAAGACTGTAGTGCTTAATAACTGTGATTTGAAAATCATATTAAATCATAATCATTACGGTATACGGAATGGAAAAATGTGGCGCTGAGGAAAAATTATATTCGCTAAAGAAAAAATTATAGACCGCATTTAGTAACATATGATCAAAATTACAGGAATAATGCTTAGTGGAGGCAATTCTAGAACTGGCCTTGCGGAAAAACCCACTCTCAAAATGTTCGAGCCATTCTTTAAAAAAATATTCCTAGGAAGATAATTGCTACCTCACTAAGTAGCTCGCTTTATATCTCGGCTCTTAGTTACGCTAGGGCACACCTTCTAGAATCAAGGGCAGAGAATAACATTTAAATAATTGTATAAATTTTCTTATAGTGTGAAAAGTTGTGGAAACTTATTGTATGGATTTTAAGTTCAAGTAAAAATGTCTATAATAAAAATGTTTCCCAAACCCTCCAAGCCACTTGAATATCCA
>NW_027113983.1:183619-186139 GCF_000696795.3 Halyomorpha halys
TTTAAATTAATGTTTGAAGTACCACCAATGGGTGGTTCCTACCCAAGATTTTCAAGTGTATATGAAACATACTACATATTTACCTCTTGTATTATTTTGTAAAGTTGTAAATTACAATAAATAAATAATAAAAAATAAAAAAAAGTTCAAGTAATGGTTACTGGCAAAATCACAAATTAGTTTAACATCTTGCCAACGAAGATATGGGTCTTAGTGTAAAAGTGGTGTGAGTGTAAAACTTGAGTTTTGAGGTACTCAACACTTTAGAGGTGGGTTTGTAGATATTTTTCTGAGGAATAATCGTTTCCTCTGTTAAAAGTAGTCAGTAAGTATATCAAACAATTAAAGAGCATTTAAAGTTAATACGCTCATCAATCGATGGATTATTTATTTTTTAATTATGAGAGATAGTTTTTTTTTTTGTTTTTTTTTTATCACACTACTTTTTTATTTATTTAATTTTTTTTCCGCACACTTTTACACGCATTATTTCATCTTTAAAACCTTTTCTTACATATTTGTTGTCCCCCTCCTACATTACGTTTCCTCTTCATCTTCCGGTACTTCGTTATTCGATAATTCGTTGGTTCATATATATTTTTAATTCTTCTTATCACCTTTTGTCATCACCCTCTTACACGCTTTCTTCTTCTAAAAAATTTGTCTATTTTTTATTTTCACCCTCCCGTAACGTTTTCTTTATAAATAACACTTAGTCATTGCTGTAACGGCTTTTTTTAGTTCTAAGTTTGACCACTTTGCACTGCGACCATTAGGGGCTTAACTTTTCAGCAAGCAGGTTGGTTTTCATACTTCTTTTTTGTTTTCTTTCCCCTTTTCTTATTTTACTCTTTCCCTTTATTTTACTTTTATCTTATTTTATTCTTTCCCCTTATTTACTCCTCTTTTATCCTTTTTCCTGCCCGCGTTATAAGTTTTGTACACCTTACTTATAATTTGCCTTTTTATCATCTATTATTGTTACATATATTTTCTTCCTCTCAATTTTCATTTTCTTTCCATATTTAAATTTTAAATTAATAATAACTAATATGTTCATACTTCTTTACATTATATAACTTTAATTTTATTTCATTTGCTTAATTAAGTTATTGTACCCACTTTTTCAATTACCTATGTCTATATTTTATTTCCCGCTTCTCTCATCACTTTATTTTATTAATTCTATCTTGTAAAACTATTCATTGTATGTGTAAAATTATTTTGTTTATACTTTCTTTTTTATTTTTTATTTTTCTATACTTACTGTGGTTGTTATCTTGTTTTGTTTTTAGCCCTGAAGAAGGCTAGAAACTCTAGCCGAAACGTCGGCACATTAAAATAAGTTAGTCATACTTATTTGTGTTTCATTGACCGCACCCCCAACCATCTTCTCATCATTTATTTTTTAATTAAAATGAATTTTGGTGAGCAAATAATAACTTACCAGAACAAAGATCATAATCATGTGATATATATTGGCAGTATATGTCACAAATTGTGATAAATCTATACCTCATCGAAGAAAACAAAATAATAATAATGAGTTAGTTTTCGGTTCCAGCATACAAAAATACATAAACATTCGAAAAATCATTAAATAATTTGTTTGGTTGTAGATCTGTGCAATCAAACAGTCTGAATGTATAGTGGATTAAATTATGATGAAATTAATCCTGCATTATATTCCGGATAGCAATGTATTAAATTAAAGACTTTTTACATTTAGTAATTAAAAAATATAGAATTAATTAAAGCAGTATGGCAGATGTGGTTCAGGACCTTCTTTGAATGTTCAGAAAACTAAAAGAAAAATTATCTTTGACTTAAATTTTGTTTGGTGGTGCTTAAAATTGGCTACTACGTAATAACAAAGTATTAATTGCGATAATGAAGTTATTTTTTATATTGCTGAGATGGAAGGTGGATTAAAGTACAGGATCATTAACATAGTAGTGGTATCCTCGTCCAATTAGAAAGGAAATAAACTATGATAAAAATAAATAAAACACAACTGCACCAAAATGAGGAAAATAAAATAACAAGAAGTCGTTAAGAGTAAAGATACTATCACGTAATTAATTCAGTAAAACATTTCCATTGAACGTTTAATAGTAGAAAATCAGTAATAAGTTTATGTGGATGTTGCGTTATCAAAAATAAATCTGTAATAAAGCTTTACTGCCTCCTTTTAAGATCCGAATCGATTTTATATGAAATTAAAAATTTATAACAAGAGACTGGATTTTCTTGCAATTAAAACCTAAAATTGTCTAAAAAAACACCATTTTCCTGCAAAAATCGACATAATTTTGTTAATCTTCTTCGTAAAAAGAAGTATTTAAAATATTAAATTCTTGTATCAAACTATATATAAGTTAGCTGTATAGCATTAAGAACCACTACTAATAGGATTAGCTATTAAGTTTAATAAACCATATGTTTTAGATACCATATGTTTTAAATATCATATGATTGTATTAATAAAGGTTAGTTGTTGAGATACTCTTGTGTTGGTTA
>NW_027113983.1:193279-202142 GCF_000696795.3 Halyomorpha halys
GGTAATTCTAAATTCATAAATTCTTTATTATTCAAAACTTAACTGTATATTTATGAAAATTTATTTTTTTAAGTTTAATTAAATCAGGAAAAAAAGAACTGTCAATATCTAGATTTTAAAACGTGAATTCAATTTTCTGGATGTCAGTATTGCCAACAGAAATCGAAGTCCACCTTACGATCTCAAGAACTCAATCATTACTAGCTTTTTATGTATATAATTTAAGCTTAAATATATAATATAATTAAATTAAGTTATAAATATATTTCTAAAAGCAGAGGTATTTCGGGTCGTTTCCATTTCCCACAGATCGGAGTATCATTATCTGGCTTTAGAAAAAATTAATAATTTGAATGATGAATGATTGATACAAATTCAAAAACTTCTCTTGCATGACTTTCAAATCAGCAGCTTCAGAGAAAACCAAAGGGTCATTGTTAATGGGCGTTTTAATATTGCAACAGTTGATTCTCAAGGGTAGGGCAAATGCATAGGCGAGAAGCAGTTTGAAAGATAACATAGATAGGCGAGGAGATAAGCTACATTGTGCGCTTCAAAAGCCTTCTAGATAGACATAAACAATAAGCAATGTCACAATACGTTTATCGTAGGCGAGCGTTGTAATAATTAGGGCGATTGAATGTGAACGCTTGGAGGACACCCTGAATGGGCCACTGTCCGCAAAGAGATGGAGGTCAGGATTGATGGGCATGGCATACTTATCGCTGGTCTGAGTCTTCTCTTCTACTAGTGTTCTTCCAGTCTGGAATGTCATGGAGTAACTACTCCAGGTGGTTGTCTCAGGCCCATGTGAATAAATCAATGAGGATAAATTGGGTATTTCGAAATCAAATACTCACTTTATCCCCTGTCCCTCGACAAAAAAACTATAGCGTTAATTTAACCATTTTACATCGTAAATTAATCACCCAATCCAAAGAATTTATAAAAAAAATTATTATTTCATAAGCTACACGTTTTTTGAAATTTAAATGGTAAATAAATACTTATTTACGAAACCCGTTAAATAAACTCGACTAGCTTGCTGATTTCATAAACAATATGTTCGTTTTTTTTTGTTAAATCATTCCTCCAATAATAAATATAAGAGTGAAAAAGAAGTCTTTACTAAGATGCATCTGATTCATTAAAGTTGATTGGATTGAATATTACATTTTATTTTCGGCTTCAACGAAATCTCTTAAGTTTATCGATGAAAAACAAAAACGATCTTTTGCAGCTGCAGTGAGAGTACACAAAAGTGTCAATTAATGTAGACTGTCTGCGACGACAATAAGGGGTTATTGTAAGTATTTAAAATAGAGTAATTGAATTATTGCCCTTTTTTTTATTTTGACTAATCTCTCTTTTTTTTTTAGAAATCATGATTGAATCCAGATGATAAAATAAGATATTGAACAAAATTATCAACTTCAGTGAAGATTGTTCTGAGCATATCTCCGAAGAACATCTTCATGCATTAGCCAATGCGAAGCTGACACCGTTAATATCATAGTTATCATTTCCGTGATTTCGAAAAAAAGACATTTTACTTAAGCCCGTAAACCCCGTAAACCTAGTGTTAATAATAATAATAGTAATTAGATTACCTAATAGCAATAATTTAACAACAAATAAAATTAAGAGTGTGTGGTAAGGAATTAACACATGTATATGATAACAATGTATATTTTTTAATTGATTCAAATTTGATAAATATTGACTCAATATTAACAAGTTTTTTTAAATCTTCAGAATAAAATTAGATTTTTTAAATGTTTCGCTGTAATACAAACGTTTGTTACTAAAACCTTTTCCATTCAATTAAAAAAAAAAATAATATTTTGTAAGTTCATTATTTTTATAAGTATATCTTGAATGTTAAAACCCTGAACTCAAAAGGAAGAATATTTCAATCATGTACACTATGGAACATTGAAATTACTTCATGATAAAATTGCAATTAATCAAATTAATCGCTGACAATAAAATATGGACATATTTTATAATCTTTACATGAATATTCCAGCCATGAGCTATCTAAAATGGAAAACAAATTGTATATACCATACACAACCCCCAAAAAACATTTGTGTTCTACTGTGTTACATTGTGTAATCTTTCCATTTATGAAGCTTTTAAATAAGGGTTTTTAATTTTTTTTTTCAAAATTTAAAAAGTACATAATTTCTAAATATGATCTGAATTTTTTATATCTGAACATTTTCATGGGTTTAACTTAATTTTACCACCTGTTTGTAGGAATATCAACATTTTCTAGTAATTAAAATAAAAGCTTTTCAGGTAAAATAAAAAAATAAAGTTGATTATAGAACAAATTAAGATTACAATGATGTTTTAAACACAGAACCAAATAATTTTTTGTAATTTCCTTTTAAGTAATTTTTATTGTTTAATCAAACTCTAAATATTGTTTTACCTCTATCAGAACTCTTAAATAATTTTTCAATCCTTCCAAAATATTACTATTAGGACTTAATATGACCAATAAATCTATCAGATAAGGATTTTTTTTCATGGGAATGAAGGTTGCATTGAAGAAATTATCAAATATTACAAAATAATACTTTGAACACACGGTTAACCTTATAGTATTTCCCTAATATTATAACTGTCTCATACCTAGATAAAAAAATATAAATATAAATACAAACCAAATTTTCTAGTTAATCTTGTCAGTTTTGTTAGTTCATGGTGCTTAGGTAAATTCCAAAACTGATTGATCTACATACATGATTTTTTTTCTTCATTAGGCCAAAAATATTTGTAAATAATACAACTATTAAAGTATACTGTTAATTATTACAGATTATTTATGACATACTTTTAAACAGGTGCTGTTGAGAAGTATGTTCAGATCATTAATCATAGCTTGTACCGCTGACGGAGTCATTAGAAGGAATTGCAACAGGACTTTTCACCGTTAGCTAAGCCCTGCTGGTCGTTTGACTTCTGATTACTTTTATGCTTCTATGAACGATAGCAATAAAGCAATGGTGTGAATATTACTAGTTTTTTTTTATCACCTCTATAATAATAAAATTTATGAATAAAAAACTCAAATTTTTATGTTATTTTTCTAAATTCTCAGGCCCGGGGAGTTTAGAATAAGGCAGACATCGGGCAGACAGATAATTTTTTATTCGGTTACTGTATCCGTAAGTCAATCCTGTGGTTTTAGGAGTATACATCATTGGTATGGTAGTAGTCATCAGTTCCACCCAATCTCTATATAGTAGGTATTCTTAATTGTGGAATAATCCTAGCGATTGAGCTTGATCATGAAAGAAAATAATTTATAACAAAATATAAATGGATTAAAATATCGAGGATTTATGTTCACTTAAAAAAAATAGTAATAATTGTCTATGTTATTTTATAATTATTATATATTAAAAAAAAAATGAACCACACTAAGCCAACCGTTTTTAATACACAATTATATAGTAATAACAAAACATAACAGTTTTATACAATTACTGTAAATATTTCACATTTTTGGAACTTTTCGGTCTATTTACTCAATGTGCTATGAACTACTTGGCCCGAAATTCGAATTCGGGTGTGGCAGATAATTTTTTATTCGGTTATTATAGCCGTAAATCAACCCTGTGGGTTCGGAACTCCTGGGACACACCTAGCCTCTATAAAGTAGATATTCTTAACTGAAGAAAAGTCCTAATGAGCGTGATAATTTAGATTATATTGGTGGTTAGCCAATCACCTCCTTGCGGAACCGTAGTTCAAGAAACAGTACTTTCTCACAACAGTACATAACCCCTGACCCTTGTAGAAGTAGTGTTTTATGTTTTCCCCTTTTTTTTTTTTTTTTTTTTTTTTTTGCCTGATTTTATTGTCCATTTTCAAACATTTTCGTCTTCATCCCAGTCAATATATTAAAATCTTTTTCCATACATACAACTTCTGGATGTATATGTGATAGTTTATTTGAAATTCAGCTAATTCCCACCAGTCTTTTTAATGGTGTCATTTTACTTAAGGCTTTTATTTATACAATTTGTAAATTAATAATTTACATAAGATTTATGTTAAAAAATATTATTTTTATATATTGGTATTATAAAATTATGTTATTAATATGTTTCTATTTGGAACATATAGAATTTGCAAAATTTTAATTTTGGGCTTATTTTTTTAATGTTTTGACTCTATGTGAAATTTTGTTATACTGTGCATCAAATCTGGAATACAGAGAAAGAAATATATTAAAAAGGTAGAGAATAATAGAAAAAAATCACTGAGAACCAATATAAATTATAATAATTCAATTATTAATAAATTATAATAAATGAGTATGCAGTGAAATTTATGAGGTGTTTATTTTACAATGATGAATAAAAATCAAATAATTTTTATTAAATTAAAAGTTTGACTTAACAACTGAAACGTCACTAAAGAGATTTTCACGATGATCCGTTTACTTTTAGATAAATAATATAAATAAATAATTTACAAAATGTTATTGCTTATTAAAACCACCCGGGCAATAACTTTAAGCCTTCTTAAAATTCCAAACATTAATGAAACAAATAGGAACATTAATAAATTGTAAGATTATTTAATTATCAGAATATCATACTAATCATAAACGTACAGGTGTCTTAACTAACCATTACAACTCCAATTTGTGCCGGCTCAATAAACCTTTAAAAGTCACTCAAGTTTATTGCTAGGTCAAAGGTTATTATGCAACTTCCCATAAATTCCATAGAAAGGGCTAAGCCATCTTTGGTGGAATATTTTATTAAGATCTCAAGGTGTTTGGAGTCTGACATTTTTTTAATTTGTTTATAGGGACTAAATGAAAAAGAAATATCTTACAAAAAAAAAAAACAACTATCATACTTCCGATTATTTTATCTATAAATTTTACGCAGAAAAAATTATGGAACAAATATATATATATACATAATTTTTTTTATAAGTGATAACGCATCGAGGTCATTGGTAGTATTTTATAATGTAATAAAATAATATAGCACAGTGCTGATAACAGTGTCTCCTAGGAATCTAATTAGGCTTTGGAAAATTTTGCTGTTGGTATTGAATAGGTTTTTGTTATAATCTTTACACCCCAAAATGAGATATTAGTAACAAGACCCGAAACATGATAGAAGAGAGAATTCTCTTTTACTGTACTTTCTAATGCTGGTTTCAAGCTCCGCTATGCTGTGTTATAAGTGGGCAGATCGCCATACCCTTTTTTCCGGGGAAGTGAAGTGGCATCGGTACCCTTGGAAAGTTTTCAAATCTAACTTTAAACGTTCAAATTATAGCCCGAAGTATAATAATTACTTTTAATTTTTTTTTTTTTTTTTTAATTCTAATATCCTGCCTTTATTTTATGATTATACCTTTACCCTAGGGGAGGTTAGGAGAATAAAAAAAAATTCTGGAATAGTGAAGGTCAAATGGTGAAACAAATTAATAATTACGTATTTATATTTTTGGAGAGAGTAATTTTCTTTTTCCCGGCCCGAGAGAGGTACAAGCATAATTCGGTGTTTCCCAGGCTGAGTGTTAAACTGGTAGTTATAATTCAGAATTTTTCAAATTTTTTTGTTAAATTAATTTCGACTGACATGGAATCCTCATACAAAACTAAAAAGACAAGAAACTTCTCGTCGATTCCGATTATTACAACGTTTACTGGACAAACGGACTAAATTGCCAATCCATTACAAAAGACTGATATACTTGACTATTATAAGGCCTATCTGGACGTACGGAGTTGAGCTTTGGGGCTCCACTAAACCATCCAAATTCTCCCGAATGCAATCCTTACAGTCCAAAATCCTTCGTAAAATCCTTAATGTTCCTTACTTAGTCACAAATCAAGGCATCCATCAGGACCTCGATGTCCCATATGTTGCCGATTTGGCAAGAACCAGATACTATTCCTTCCACGATAAACTTCCCATACACCCAAATCCACTTGTTTCTAACCTGGCTTTTCCTTCATTACCTAATAATTCTCCTAGGCGTCTGAAAAGAAGATGCCCTCGAGATCTTCTCCTTTAGAAATGTTATTGGATTTCTATCAATGGGTAGATTCTCCACATGTTTGTATCATGTCACAATGTCACCTACAGCAAATGTACTTGTATATATTTTTATATATATATATATGTTGTAAATAACAATAAATAAATTATAAAAAAAATAATAATACTTTATTATATTTTGTTTCAGATATATTACGATATCAATGAACAGATTTGTATCACTTATTTTCAATGTGATTCACCTGTATACTCTCAGCTAATGATACCTGTTTATAGGTTCAATGGCTGTGATTGGTTTAGCGCATAATCTCGTAACCGTAAGCAGGCAGTTTGGTTAATGACTGATATTTGAGCAATTAAAGATTTTGATGTAGATTTTTTAGATAAATCATAAGTTAAAAATGTTCAGATTCAGAACCGAGGAGCATCGATAAGGCGATCCCTGAATGTAGATATTATAACATAGCATATTAATTATACAATAAAACAATATTGACTAGTTTCCATATAAGAACCCCTATAAGGTGGGGTTAACACGCTACGTTAAATGTAGGCAGTCATTCGTAACGGTTCCATCGTTACAATTTATCGTTGAGTGTGAACAGGACAAACTGTAGCAATTTATTTGAGTTGGAATTAGACTGGATGGTTGGTGCCGGCCGGCATCAATTTCTGCACCTCGTAACCAGTTGGAATGTAAACAGTAGCAGCCATCTGTCGCTACAATTCGGCTCTGTTTGCATTGGCTGTTCATAGGAAAGGTTGGTTTGAAGTTATTCATGGCACATTTCAAAGTCCTCCTGGTTCATTAAGAGCACATACTCCGATAACAATTAAAAACATTTGGCGTGCGCAGAACTTATTAAAAATACAAGGAGTTTGATACAGCGGCTGACAACTACGAACTAGCAAAAGTCAACAATTCGCTACAATCACACCGTCACGATTTGTCGTAGCGTGAAAAGGATGAATCCTGCTGGGACGAAGAGAGTGTGGTCTTGTGGTCAGCCCAACTTGCTAGGTCATGGACGTGACTCCATCCAGCCTGACCTCTACTCTGCTCAGAGCCAACTCAAATGGTCTACTGACAAAAAATAGTGGAGGATTATCTATGGTGTGGCGTATAATCGCAAAGGTCATCGAGAAGTATGCGATCATCACACCGTTATATCTTTATCATAAAATGCCGAACAAAGCTCAAATTAATTATAATGAGTTTAAAAAAAAAATAGATTAATAGAAATAAAAATGCGATTTAAATAACGATAATAATGATTATATGAAACAACCTGTTTCGTAATATCTCTGTTTTAATAACGAATTTTTAAAAATGTTGGTCTTTGTTTTAATCAACATCCGTTAAAATCTGATTTTATTGAAACAAAAAAATTAATTTCCTATCTAACTAAATGAATTACAATTTTTTTAACATCAAATAATTTTTATAAAATGGGTTTTGTAAGTGTAATTATGTTTGTAAGTGTTATTAAAAGATGAAATGCATGTTTTCCATGTATCTTTTTTTAAAATGTTTTAATGATTCAGATTTTCCTTTAATTTTAAAGACCTTTAATTTTTTTTAAGTGTATCTTCTTTAATTATTAAAAAACTACAAAAAAATGTTAACAATATACTGATTTATTCAGATTTAATGATTTTTAATGTAGTGCATCTTGGAGGATGTTAAAAATTATTTAAGATAAAAATGCCTTTTTTTTTTTAGGTTTATCCAAACTACGGTCCGCCAGCAACACCAATTTCAACCAACCATGGCTTAGTTCAGTTATTCCAAAACTTTCGACTTCTGTCCAACCCATCATACCGATAAGTACCAAAAAAATCATATATTTTTTGCTTTATTAGTGTACTAGTGTTGATTCGAAAACTAGGCATTTTCAATGTTGGAATTTCATTAGACAAAATGTTGCTGATTCGACGGGTTTTCACAAAAATTTATTGGTATATTCATTAGTACGTAGTCACCAAATCCCATTCATAGCAGTTATAAGTTTTCTCGTTATTAATTAAATAGTGAATTAATAATAATAATCACTGAGAAATTTTGCTATTTTCTTAAGAATAACAATTATTTTCAGTGCAATCATAGTTTTTTAAAATTTAAAATATAAAAAATTATGCTAGGAGTGAAAAAAAAGATTCAATACTGAAAAAGACTTCCTTTCACATATTTATAATATATTACGAAATGTGCTATAATTATTTTATATCACTTCCCTCTTCTAAGTCTCGGATCTCTTATTAGTCAGGGGTATAGGAATGGTTCAATTAGAAAATCTCACTCCTCTGTCCTACATTATATTTCTTTGTTGAGATTAAAAGTAATAACGACAGTGGATTGTGAATTTCGGCCCAAACAGATGATAGAATCTCAATTATCTTTGGCTTGAAAAAAAAAGAAGCTTTTTTATAATTATGGACCTATCAATAATTGCTTATATTTGTGCTTATAAAGTGTGTTGTTTGACGGCAAACAAGTGAGTAGCATGAAGGAACATACAAATTACTTTCCCTAATACAACTCTAAGGTTATTGATTGTAAAACAAGACATCGAAATCTGGGGGAAACGCGATACTAGGATCTGCCGATCTCAAAGTTCTATGACAATGGAAATAAAAGATTTGGTCTCCTTATTGCGACATTTATTGAAAATTTTAACAAATTATATTGGTGAACCATTTTAATTACAATCCTGAACAAAAAAAAAAAAAGAAGAAAAATTTAGTATACCTGAAGATGGAGCAATGGCTCCGAACAAAGATAATTTCATCACACTTAACTATAGATGTAATATATA
>NW_027113983.1:202355-203586 GCF_000696795.3 Halyomorpha halys
ACTAAAAAACAAAACAGAATTATTGGATCGTTTCTATCAGCAGTCGTCGAGGAAATATAAATTACTCGCTAAATCACATGGTTGACTACTTTCAGTATTTCAAAATAAAAAACAAATCTCATAGAATATTTTTTTCTACAATAAGAAAATAAAATTCTTAGAATTGCGACACGTTCAGCTCGTGTATGAGCACTATGAAGATTTATTAATAGTTAATTATTGCAAAATTATCGAGGAATAATTAAATAGCCTTTGTTTAGTAACGGTTGCAACTTTACGACCCGCATCAAGGCAAGGCTAAATCAACACAACAATGTATTTGTGCGATCTAATACCTCTTCCTGTTTGTAAATAGGCTATATAAAATATAAATTACATGCGAAACTTTACACAATGTACCTCTTATTTATTTGTGTTCCACACTATTACACCGACAAATCTTTTCCGCCTACTGCACCTGCGTATCTTGGACTACTCGTTTCTTATTTTCTGCGCGTAGAAACAGTGTACGGTATCTTGGTTTATTCAGTCAATGAATAAGGTCTTGGATCCTCAAGGAGGTCTGCCAAATACTGGTGTATTCTTTTTCGCTCTGGTCTATTCCAATTTCTTTGTATTCATGTCGTGTGTTATGGAACAGCTCCAGTAATTTTAAATTTACTTACCGTGATACCAGGTCGCTCCTTTTATAATTTTTATATTGCCAAATTTCTAAAATCCGCATTCTCTGATACATTTCATAATCAATTCTAAATCCGTCAATATGGTTTAATTATAAAAATGAACTGAAAAAATAATTTTATTCTGGGAAAAATGTCTCCTAAGAATAAATACATTGTTCACAAATTAAGTTTAATTGAGTACATGTTGAAATAACATGAAAACCTTAGGTTAAATTATAATTTATAACAGTAATCAATAAAAGCTGTATACATAGCTCACAATGATGCGGAGGTTTGGTTGTAAGTGCTTACATGCAGTAGGTGAAGGAATAGGTGTTGTTTAAAGGAAAGGAGGGATGAGGATTGAAGAATTGACGAATTGAGGTATGGAAGAGAATTCCAGAAGGAGGTTGCAAGTAGGGATGGGATATCGAAAGCAAAATATCGATATCGATATCCATATCGATATCGGATAGCAATATCGATATCGATATTATATCGGCACTAAAATATCGATATTTTAAAATATCGAAATATCGATATCGAAAATTTAAAATATCGAAATATCG
>NW_027113984.1:0-790 GCF_000696795.3 Halyomorpha halys
AAAAAAAAAGGCCAGGTGTTGCGGTAAAAAAAGGAACAAATAGTTTATAACTATTTAATGTCCGACGTTTCGTCCCACTTTGCAGGGATTCATCAGAGCTAAAAAGATACAAAAAAAACTAAGAACATTACAACAATAAGATACTGTAGTGCTGGCCCCTAGCGGGATTGCTGACTGCTACAATACAATAAGGTAAATTAAGGTAGGATAAATATTATGTAAAAATAAAGTGATAAGAAATTACATATAAATAAAAGGAAGGAAGACATAAAATATTATTAAGCTTGAATAAACAATGATAAAAAAAATAAATATAAGTAACAATGGTAAGAATAAAAATAAGTAAAATATACAGTTAAAAACTACAGGAGACGTACATAAAACAAAAAAAATTAAGAGGAAAGTAGAGATTAAATAAACGTCGTGAAAGAATAAACACAAATAAAAATAATAAATGATCATAATAATAATAAATGAGCAAAGAACAAATCAGAACCACCTACCTGTTCAAAGCGACAAACTGTTCTGTTCTTTCATGACGTTAATTTAATCTCTACTTTTTTCTTCATTTTATTTTATTTTTTGTTTTATATACGTCTCCTGTACTTTTTTAACTGTATATCATGGTCAACATCCTACCGCAACAGCCGTAGGGAGGAAGTTGCTCTAACCCGCTTGAGAATAGGTCACACTCTCCTCACGCACTCTCACCTGATCAGAAAACTGCCACCTCCAACGTACAAATATTGTCAGTCCATTCTTACAATTAGACATATTTTTGAAGAATGTA
>NW_027113984.1:3465-3975 GCF_000696795.3 Halyomorpha halys
TTTATTAGTGATATTTATTGGTTAGTTTATTAGTGATATTTATTGGTTAGTTTATTAGTGATATTTATTGGTTAGTTTATTAGTGATATTTATTGGCTAATTTAATAGTGATGTTTACTGTCTAATTAATTATTGATATTTATAAGCTAATTTATTAGTGATATTTATCATTGATATTTATAGACATTTATTTACTAATTTATTAAATATGAATTTAAAACCCGTGAAGTTAAAAAAACTGAGATTTGATAAACTACTTCAAACTGTTAAAATTGAGGTAATTTATTTTATATATGTACATATATTTGTATTCTGTAACCATATATAAAAATAAAAAGGTTTGAAAATAAAAAAAGAATTGAGATAAAACATTATTCAAAAAAGGTTATTTGAATGTATAATAAAATATCTTATAAAAGCTACTCCAAAAATATTTTTAAAGGGGCGAAAAACTCACTACAAATCCGAGCAAAATTTTTATATCACTCATCGCTTTTAATTTTGCAGCAA
>NW_027113985.1:0-7562 GCF_000696795.3 Halyomorpha halys
AGCCAAGCAATAGTGGTTTAGGCGGTTTTTGTACTTACGGCATAGACCAGTTGGTAGCGGTATCGCTACAGTTTAATTTTTTTTTTTTTTTTAAACAAATACATTCCAAAACGTTAGGCTCAGATTTGGAGGAAAGTAGGAAACTGGTGTAAACATAGTATATTATAAATCTTAATTAATTCCTTCGACTACTTTTGCTACCTATACAAACAAAATATTTCCTGGATACAATTATTTCGAAAACGGCATTTCTTGCCCATTTTAGTCTCAAACGACAGCTCATTAACCCAGTGGAATTGCGTAGTAAAAGGACAATTTCCAGGAGATTCAATTTAAAAAAAAAAAAAATTTGAGGAATATATACTGACTTGATAGGTGCTGTTCTAGAAGTCGGTCGAAGTTCTGAGATTGAACGCTATTTGCAACTGAACGAGTTCCTTTTTTTATCCCCAATCCTCTCGGGATGTGGGATTGATATCAGGGAGAGGTAGGGGATAAAGAAGGCAAATTGGATTGCAACTCTTTCGCTGCACAGGATGCATTTTAAGAAGGGACATGAGGAGTGGATCAGAGTACGATATTATAGTCCTAAAGCTATTTGTTATCAAAGAATTTCTTCTACATACTGAGGTCGGTTTTTAATAGAAATTTGAAAGTCAGTTTGTGTTCTCTGTTATGAAATTGGTTCCTCAAGATGTCTTAGCACCTAATCCGTTGCTTTAGTGATAATAGGGCATAAATAAATCACTACAACAAAGTTGCGTGTTCTAAACTGCCTGTATATTTCAAATGAGTCTGACATAGTAATGAATCCATGGCCAGGATTTAACCGGATCATAGCATCTTGCATGGGCGTGTTTTAATAATAATTATTAATTCACAATAAATACTTAAATAGTAACAATAGAATAGAAACAATAGTAACAGTATCGATCTAGTTCTAATTGGAAGTCGAATTGAGTTTTATATTCAGTTATCTAATGGCCTTATCTTGTCGTTCGTTAATGATCTCTGAATAGATGACGATCCTCGTACCATAAACATTAGGTTAATTTAAATAAACAATATAATATTATCAAGAAAGTTTATTTGTCGCATACAATTGGTGAAGCTATAAAGCTTTTTAATGACCTATTTGAAGTAATAGTTAGCTAATCGGGTAATTACCTTGTCCATGTATATCTGCATCGATATCTTTATCGAACTTATCGAAACACGACTTAATGCGCTGTCTTTTTTCCACTTTAATCACGTTTATTAAAGTTGAAGTAAGAATTCAAGGATCGAAATTGGTGTCTATTACTTCTTCACGAAATCCTTTTTCTTTTGGCACCTCGTTTGTCATAATCCATCGCTCCTGAGAGCCGGAAAGGGGTCACATAATATCTATAATGCAGTAGTAGAGAATCTTCCAGAATGTGTTTATCTGACTACAACTATTTAAAAATACTAAAAGCCATAATTATCAAACATATTACTAATTAATTTTGATCGTTCCGATTAAATTTTGGCAATCAATCATCCCTAATATATTTTGTTAATGAAATAAAAGGAAATTAAAGAATACATTACGGTGAACAAATGACATTGATGTATTTTTTGGAGATTAACATTTGTTAGTATTCATCATCATTCGTTCACAAGGCATAGCAATATATAAAAAAAATCAAAACAAAACTAATACAACTTTCTCGAATAATCCCAGCTAATATTTCAAAAGTAATATAGGACCTTCGCTATCTGGGGGTCTTAGTGGGGTAGGTCTGGCTGGGAAAATAATAAACCCCTTATAATGCCATGTAGCAAAGGAAGGGCACAAAATACGTATGTATATGTTTATATGTATATATGTATTATCTGTTTCATAAAGCAGGTACGAAAAAAAAAAATAAAAAACGGGTTTTAGTTTTCGAACTCTCGTCCCTCACGGTAGGGCCATTATTTATTTAATATAACCTAGGGGTAACCTTAAAATACCTTCGGGCAAAAGGATTTTTTCCTTCTAACCCCCATGGGTGCGTGGGGATGAGGTCATGATAAGAACGGGTTGAGATAGCCTCTGGATTTAGATTTTTTATTTTCAAATCCTCTTTATTTATATATAATTACAATTACAAATATATGATAATACATAGTATATATACAAATTACATACTGACTTTGTCTGGATTTAGAACTTGTATATCTTCTGTTTTATATTGTACTAGCAAATAGTTTCTACAGGAAGGTACGAAAAAAAAAGTTTTAGTGGGGAAGGTTTGCCGGGAAGGATTGCCTTTTGATATTTTTTGTGTTATGATCTCCACTTGCGACATTGTTACATGCCGTACATCGGCTAACATACTCCCTATAAGTATCTGTTTTAAAAGTAAGTTAAGTAAGGCTGCCACGGAGAGTGGGGGTGGGGGAAGGAGAGTTCACGCTGTCCTCAATTTCAATTTTAGCCACTTTTACTCGATTTAGCTATCTTAAATCTCTTCTTTCCGTTCCAAGTAAATGTTACAAGCGTGATAGGACCACCGCTAAAGAAGGGTTTTTATTGGGTGTCAAAAACAGTTCCAATAATCCACTGGCGTTAGCTATATGATTTTAACGACCTAAATTGGACCCTGCGACTAACTTTACAATGCCACAAGGTAATCCAAGGCAATATTATTCTAGTAAACATTTATGATTTCCAGTATGTATGTATTGTATGAATTTAATAATAAAGGAGGTTACGAAAAAAAAGGATTTTTATCATTTTTATTTATTTTAAATATTTTTAATCATTATCATCAATATATTCATGAATAAATTTTTTTCTAATATAAAGAGAAATTATTCTAGAAAATATTTTTTGCTAGGATTATACTAGCGTTTAAAGGTGGTAGATAAAGAAATATTAAAGAAGAAACGTTGTAGGATATTAACCTCTATAAATGATGACATAATAAGGAGAACCGAATTTCGGATCTAATCAAGAAAGAAAGGATTAAGAGTATTAAAGATTATTGGGAAATATTAGGGTAGGTAGTGGCATTAATGAGAAAACTTTTGAAGCGCAATAAGCAAAAGGAATAAAAAGAAAAAATAGGTCGTATCCTTAGAATAACATATCAGAGCATTTCTCAAATTGTTGCACATATACCAAAATAAAAATTTTTTAATTTGTGTTTTAGGTATTCCATAGATTGTACCGTTGACTAAAGATATTTTGTCACAACTCTAATAGCTTTAGGAAACTCTGTGGCCGACCTCATTTAAGAAACAACCGTGGTCTACGATACTATTGTTGGATTTTTGTTGTTGTTAGTTTTGCAAAGAAGAACTAGATACAATTGCGTTGATAAACTCCAGTAAGGAGCTAGGTCTCGAGATAGGGAGATAGGGTTCGCGGGGCACAGTTCCCAGTGCGCTCGGTTCGGAAAGTTGTGGGTTCGATTCCCACCTGGGGCAGTTAAACATTCATTGTTCGGCGGTCCCGAAGAATGAATCTTGACACTCCCACCTTGTTCAGTATGCGGCGGCAACCTAGGTAGCCGTCAGGGGTTGACAAAAAGGACCACTAAGCCCACTTGCCGGACTTTCCCCCCACCAAATACCATTACCAGTACTAGTAGGTCTCGAGATAAATTCGAATAAAACAAACATGTGAGGAACATAAAACAAATATAGCAGTAGAAACGGGAGCAATTTAGGTTATATAGTTATAACAGGAAATACATTCGAACCGGTAGATAGGTTTCTATGTATACTCACGTTCACTCGCTGAAGGCAATTATCCAAAAATATATTTATATTAATTAATTAAGATTCAGTCTTGCAAAACTATTATTAATATTGAATCCCTTTTCAAAGGCTTTTTGTGTTTACCAGTTTATAATTCTTTATATTTATAAAATATTGTTACCATTAATTATATAATATAATAAGGGGTGGTATTATATATTGAGAATATAAACTATATCAAGGAACAAAGTATTTATTTACAGTAGATTGCAATGATTGAATTGATTTAGATAAATATGGTTTGCCAACAAATATGAATTACATTATTACTTATTACCTAATATATATAGCTGCTGCTTTGGGTGATGCATGTCGCGATGTTTTCGCCGTGGGTGTTATCGTAGCTATGAGTGTCGTTTCAGCCGTGGAGCTCCATTTCTGAAGACCTCTCTAGCTCCCCTACCTCAGTCTTCTTACTTCTGTACCTCTCTGTTCTGTGTTCACCAGTGTTTCCCTCTCCTTCGTAGAGGCCTTATCTTTTCCGAATCTTATTTCTCATTGGCTATCATTAGCTACGCCCAAGAAGAATACGTTACAAGGGGCTACAAGTGTTGTTTACAAACTATAATTGACCTGCCTACCGACTCAACCAGCAGGCGATATCTGTTTTAATATATTTGCTCGGTAAGGTACCTGTCACATGCACCCATTGTTGGGAGAAAGTGTTCCTGTGTTGACGGACGCCTGTACTCGGAACAGGCATCGGCACATCTGTTGCTAAGTGATAAGGACTTTTATGATATCAATAATGACATCGATACATATCAGGTTTAAGTATTTAGGTTCTACAGTAACTAGAAAAAAACAAAATTGATAAGGAAATGAAAGTGAGATTGATGGCAGAAAATGCTTGTTATTTTTCAATTTCAATATTGCTTAGCTCACGCCCTCTATCCAAAAACTTAAAAGTTAGAATTTACAAAACTAACATAATTTCTACTATGCTTTGTGGATGTGAAACGTGGCCTTTTACACTAAGGAACGAACTGCACCTTAAGGTTCTCGAAATTAAAGTATTACGTAATATATTCGGATCGTAAAAGGATGAATTAACGGGAGAATCTAGAAGGCTATTCAATGCTGAATTAAGAAAACTACACCCGGTAAATATAATTCAGGTTATAGCTTTGCGGCGCCTGAGAGATAGGCCAAAACGAAAATGAGAGGATTGCATTAAAACTGATTTAGTAGAATTGAGTTGAGGGGGGGGTCACTGGAAAGATGAATGTAGAGAACGATTGGTGGTATTGAATATTCGGGTTCGCTAAGTCTAAATTTGTGACCTGAAATTAATTTTATAAACATTTCACCTATTGAATTTTTATAAAGACAACCTCGATAAATCTGAAAATTCATTCAGAGTACAAGTTTTTTTGTACTAACCAATTTTATTTCTATATTCAATTTTAAGACCATTTAAAAAAAAAAAAAAGTTAATTTCCACCACTAAGTTATTTTTATTTACATGACAGTATTGACATATTCAAAAATAGCTAAGATGTTAAAATAATATTTATTTATACCATACAATATATTGCGATAGTAAAGAATGAAGTTAATGTTGGTGAAGTGTTAAGTGAAGACTAAGTTTATGATAGAGCTCGGAGCCCTCCGGGAGTCGATAGTCTCATTCCTCCAGCCTCTGACCTTAATTCTTCTTTAGTCTTTACACTCCTATTCTTTGTATAGATCCATTCCTTCTAATGTTATTCACCAGTGAACCTATTCTGTCTTGAGAACAATTAAATACTTTGAAAAACTATCATTTTATTTATCTTTGATGCTTTTTTAATACGATTGCATATTGAGAATTAAAATGAGAATCAAAATTAATATATACTTTGATAAGATTAATTTTTATTAATATATTCTTGTTTGAGAGTGGTTTAGTTTATTTAAAAACAAATTTGATCCTTTTTTTCTCAACTTTATTCTTTTTAAAACCTTCCAACGTTTCGACCCTCAGCTCATTTTCTTTTTTAAAAAAATTAAAAATGCCGGATAATTGCCTTTGTCCCATATGTAAATTCTTCTATATAATTCTTTCTTAAATTTAAAACTCTTACTAACCACTTCTCTTCTTTCTTTCATTTACAATTAAGGTTTTAAGGTTTGAAAATGTAAATGAAAGAAAGAAGAGAAGTGGTTAGTAAGAGTATTAAATTTAAGAAAGAATTATATAGAAGAATTTATAGATGAGACAAAGGCAATTAGCCGGCATTTTTAAGTTTTTTAAAAAAGAAAATGACAACAAAATAAAGGTATCCTTGAAAATGACCTGAGGGTCGAAACGTTGGAAGGTTTTAAAAAGAATAAAGTTGAGAACAAAAGGATCAAATTTGTTTTTAAATATACTTTGATTTAAAATCTTGTAGGACTTCAAATGATTGCCAGCATTGGAATCTGCAATACTAGATCACCGGTCCGGAGTACATAACATTATGTTAACTGGTACAGTTCCTCTTGCTCAATATAGGACAATGCTATTTTTTAAAAATATTTTGAAATTGAATTGAAGAACTAATTAGGTTAACTACGTGTTTATAAATTATTTTACTTATGACTTATCGACCATTAGGAGCCATCCTCAAGATTCTAAAATCACAACTTTCTTCAATACATCAAGATTTTATTTATAAGAGATGATTGGGGGTGCATTCAGCGAAGAACACAAATAAGTAAAAATTTATTTATTAGCGCCAACGTTTCGGCCAAAATTTCAGGCCTTCGTCAGGACTAAAAAGAAAAACAAGATAACAACCATAATGATTAAAAGGAATTACAGAAAAACAAGAAACCAGAAGATAAAAGATAACTATCTGAACTTGTTTTTGTTCTTCACATTATCTGTTATCTTCTTTCTTGTTTTTCTGTAATTCCGCTTTATGGTTGTTATCATGTTTTAGCTATTAGCCCTGATGAAGGCCTGAAATTCTGGCCAAAACGTTGGCACTAATAAATAAGTTTTTAAGTAATATAGTAAATCTATATATCTGTAGTATATCTACCCCTATATACAGTAAATCTATATATACGGGTTTATCAATCCGTTCTATGAAGTGTGTCATACAAGTCATACCAGTGTTCGTGTTCCAACCTTGAGCAAGTATTGTAATGAGACAACAGACAGAGGTTTTGACTTACACCGTTTCCTGTGTAAGGTGTTGAATAACTTGTAAACCAATTCCAAAATGGAAGAGTGAAACCATAATATCTTGCCATCATTGCCAGAAATTAAAGCTATGTCAAAATGTCGTAATGCTTGTCATTGTTATTTCACTATTACTAGGTTGACAATAAAGTATCTTTTCAACAAAAGAAAATATTAAAATATATTAAAAAACAGATACAGCCAGTTTTATTTAGAAAAAATATTGAGGATATTAGAAATGTACGGTTGTGAAGTCTGGATTATAACATCGCGTACGATATGAAACATAATGTAGTAATTTTAAAACAAGGTCCTGAGAATCGCATTAGACGTCCTTTGATTTGTAAGAAATAACCAATTGCAACTTGATCTACAATTGGTTTCAAAAATTCAATCAACATGAATTCATCAAACACATTTTACAAAATTCCTTTCTCAGTTAAAAGTGCAACTATGAAATCCAACTTCATCTCAATGTCTGAAACTCAGATTGTTGCAAGACATTCTGCAATCAACTCTACATTTGTTTGTATTTATTATTATTATTACTGTATTTTCTTTTATCTCAAATTATTTTTAAGTATATAAAGTTTTTTTTGTTTAATTAATTTTTTCGTTCTTTTTGTTTAGGTCAGTGATT
>NW_027113985.1:7660-9290 GCF_000696795.3 Halyomorpha halys
AGAATAACATATCAGAGCATTTCTCAAATTGTTGCACATATACCAAAAAAAAAAAAATTTTAATTTGTGTTTGAGGCATTCCACAGATTGTACCGTTGACTGAAGATAATTTGTCACAACTCTAATAGCTTTAGGAAACTCTGTTTTTTGTTAGTTTTGCAAAGAAGAACTAGATACAATTGCGTTGATCAACTCCAGTAAGGAGCTAGGTCTCGAGATTGGGATGTGACGACCGTGCGGGTTCGCGGGGCGCAGTTCCCAGTGCGCTCGGTTTGGAACGTTGTGGGTTCGATTCCCATCTGGGGCAGTTAAACATTCATTGTTCGGCGTTCCCGAAGAATGAATCTTGACTCTCCCACCTTGGTTAGTACGCGGTGGCAACCTAGGTAGCCGTCAGGGGTTGGCAAAAAAGACCACTAAGCCCACTTGCCGGACTTTCCCCCCACCAAATACCATTACCGGTACCAGTAGGTCTCGAGATAAATTCGAATAAAACAAACATGTGAAGAATATAAAACAAATATAGCAGTAGAAACGGGAGCAATTTCGGTTATATAGTTATAACAGGAAATACATTCAAACCGGTTTGCTATGTATACTCACATTCACTCACTGAAGCCAATTATCCAAAAATATATTTATATTAATTAATTAAGATTCAGTCTTGCAAAACTATTATTAATATTGAATCGCTTTTCAAAGGCTTTTTGTGTTTGCCAGTTTATCAATCATTGAATATCTTTATATTTATAAAATATTGGTACCATTAATTATATAATATAATAAGGGGTGGTATTGGGTAATATAATAGAATATAAAATATATCAACGAACAAAGTATTTATTTACAGTAGATTGCAATGATTGAATTGATTCAGATAAATATGGTTTGCCAACAAATATGAATTACATTATAACTTATTACCTAATATATATAGCTGCTTATTTGGGTGATGCATGTCGTGGTGTTTTCGCCGTGGGTGTTATCGTAACTATGAATGTCGTTTCATCCGTGGAGCTCCATTTCTGAAGACCTCTCTAGCTCCCCTACCTCAGTCTTCTTACTTCTGTACCTCTCTGTTCTGTGTTGACCAGTTTCCCTCTCCTTCGTAGAGGCCTTATATTTTCCGAATCTTATTTCTCATTGGCTATCATAAGCTACGCCCAAGAAGTAAACAAGGGCTAGAAGTGTTTGGTCCAAGTGTTGTTTACAAACTACAATTGACCTGCCTACCGACACAACCAGCAGGCGATATCTGTTTTAATATATTTGCTCGGTAAGATACCTTTCACATGCACCCATAGTTGGGAGAAAGTGTTCCTGTGTTGTCGGACGCCTGTACTCTGAACAGGTATCGGCATATCTGTTGCTAAGTGATAAGGACTTTTGTAATATCAATAATGACTAATACATCGATACATATCAGGTTTAAGTATTTAGGTTCTACAGTAACTAGAAAAAAACAAAATTGATAAGGAAATGAAAGTGAGATTGATGGCAGGAAATGCTTGTTATTTTTCAATTTCAATATTGCTTAGCTCACGCCCTCTATCCAAAAACATAAAAGTTAGAATTTACAAAACTAACATAATTTCTACTATGCTTTGTGGATGTGAAACGTGGCCTCTTA
>NW_027113985.1:12176-18655 GCF_000696795.3 Halyomorpha halys
AATAGAATTGGGTGTTTTAAGTTAAAGGGCAAGATAAAGAACGAATCAATAAAAAGTTAAAAAGGGCCAAGAGAAACTATATTCATACATAAATTTCTATAAAAAAAAAAAAAAAACAGGAACATTTATTATTTTTTGGTTACAAAATTATATATTTTTTTCTAAACATTTGTAATGCACATAAACACATTCAGTGTGAATCACATTTTGTTGCTCAAGTTGTTACAACGAATTTCGATTAACATTTATTGTTATTTCATGAAAACTATTACTCCTGCGAATATGAATGTCATTAACTACTTTATAGTACATTAAACTAGCTTTAATTTGAGTGTTAATAGGAATTTGTACGTCGAATAGTTTTTGAGATATAGATTTATCAAAATTAATTCACTAACTATTGATGTTTCAGTGCATTTTTTATGAAACGTTGCTTTTTAAAAAGCTATATCTTGGGTACTATTCAACGTAAATAGCTTTATTAGGGCTTACAGTTTAGCAAATTTACTCTACTTTAAATGATGTCCTACTAGGTATTCGAGTGTTGTTGATAGTTTTAATGATATAGAGCTCCAAATGAAAAATTAATTTTTTTTTCAACTTTTTGAAATAGCCATCATTTTTTATTCCCCCTAAGGAGGGGTATAGTATAAGGATACTAGGCAGACTCATCAGTTTTGACTAGTAATTATACATAGTCTTCATTAAAGTAATTAAACATTGGGGTGAAATACCTGCCATTTTTCTCCTTTTGAGCTCTTTACTAATACACAAATTAATGAATATTCCTTAAAATATCGTAATCATTTTATATCAGCACTATTGATATTTGAATTCAATATTATTGGCTGGATATTTCTCGATGTTACTGGTATTTATTGAGTTCTTCTAGACTGTCAAAAATAATTTATCTCAGGTGTGTGATTATTTTTAGAGAGCAAGTCACGAATGATTTTTTTGTCTGTTCATCTGTTTAATACATTTGTTTGCTTTTATAAATTTGGATTTGAAAAATTGTGATGTTCCGGTGGTATATATTGTAATAGGTCTATTATGTCCTTGAATTTTGTCGTTGTAATTTGTCTGATATTTTTATATAGTGGCGTCGATATAATATTTTCGAACTTTCTTAGTCCACCCGACGTGGTAATAAATTCAGGACTTTAAATTTTTAATTCTCATTCATTGATGTCCTATAGACAATTGTATACGGTTAATTTCTGACAAAATACAACCAACACATTTTTAACCAGTTTATTGATTCTCCGTTAGAATTCTTTATCCTTTTAAAAATTGCGTCTTTTAATAATTTTGTTGATAAAAAATCTTCTTGTTCAATGAAGTTTATACCTTTCCCACACTTTTTAATTATATTGTAATAATCTCGGAGGACAAACAGCAAATTATTATTATTATTTTTTTTTGCCTATTCCACTACGCCAAAATCTCTATCATTTGGTAAAAAAGAGTGTTCTGATATTAAAAATTTGTGATCTATGATTTCCAGGTTATCTTCAACAGTTTGGACAATTTTTAGCCACACTTAACATATCTCAATATAAGTATAAATGGACTTAGGCCACTTTTAAAATAAACGGGTGCATTATCGAACAAACTCTGAAATTTTATGTGTCCAGAATTATCATATTACATTGACAATCACGGTACACCACAAACAAACACAGTAACTTATTTAGGACTTACCAATGACAGAAGGTTGGGGGACTTACCAATGACATGGGGTCCACACGTCAAGAAAAAACGTAAAACGTTCTATACTACACAGACGTTCTAAATTATCGCTCAGACAGAAACTTAACGTATACAATTACTTACTAAAACCCACATGGACTTACGCCAACCATATTTATGGACCTGCTAAAAAGACAAAGATTCAGAAAATACAATCTTTTCAATCATAATTTCTAAGACTGGCAATGAACTCACCACTCTACGTTTCAAACGAGACCATTCACACTGACCTACGCATTCCGACTGTAACGGACCACATTCATATGACTTACAAACGGTTTCGCAACATACTACATGGACATTTCAATAAATTTATACGACAGATGGCAACACATGACATTCCTGACCTAATTCGGCGTAGGCTGAAGAGGAGTTGGATGCGGGACCTGGTCATGTAAGAAAATAATTTACTAAACGACAGGAAGATGCACCACTGAGTGCTATCCCCCTCATGCCATGCCTAGATAGAACATCTCATTTACTGGTTTTAAAGTACATTTACAGGTTCAAATAAAAAAAAACAAACTATAAGTTGTACATGTAAACACAGGAAATAATTGACAAATGGACTTAGGCCAATTTCAAAATAAATGACTTAATTTAATCTTCCGTTGTAGAAACAATTTTATTTGAATAATATTTTAACAAAATTATCACAAATTAATTTATAGCAATAGTATTTAGTAGTAGTACGTTTCGGGAAATCACACATATACACAAACAAAATAAAGATTTATTAAATCAGAAAAATCGTGTGGAAATAAACAGGAATCAGAAGCTAAAAGTGGAACCTGAAAAACGCTTACCCTACATAATGATTCGAGACACGCCATAGCACGCCATTAACCACAGTTCTGTAGGCTCCCCGTTTGTTGCCTTTCTGTGCTTCTTGATTTCTAATTGCCTTAACGATTCTATCGTCGTTTAAATTTCGGATCAAGAAATATATTAATGATTTGTGTAATTAATATGATGTTCTGGTTTTTTTTTTCTTTTCTACAGCCAAGATTTTTTTTTAAACTGTTACACCCACAATAAATGGATGATATACTCTTCTCGCTACCTAGCTTTCAACAGTCGAATTAACCATTCAATCTTAGTGGACAAGGTATGGTGCTGTTCGCGCAACACAAAACATTTAGTTACACATTAGAAGGTGAAAATTTCAAACATTAATTTTTTTATTTTTCTATTGCTGTAAAAATCCGTATTTTAGGGTTTCTCGGGGTGCGAATACTAAGCTTGTTAGTATGCGAAAAATAACAATAAACATAAGAGTTTAACAACAAATATAACAGATCTGTGTAGATATGAAAGCGATCGGGACAAATCGGACTAGCTCGGCTGTCTCCGATGTTCCTGTCTTAACTGTTATCTCTATTTCCCCTTTAATTATTATCAAATTCTTTCAAAATTCATATTTATACCTTTCCTATTTTTGTTAGAAATGAAAAATGGTCAATTATTTCCAATACAAAAATTAATGATACTCTAGAGGAAGAGTTTTTGAAAATTTTAAAAGTGGCACTTCTGGTGAGTTGATTGTATCTAAAACGTTGCTGTAACATTCCAGAGGTAGAAGCCTTAAATGTGAGTTTAAATTTTGTAAGACTTTTCGTTTTTGCCTCTTTGGCTCTTCATACATACCCAACACAGGCCATTTTTTGATACTAGTAACTAGGACTCAAAACATAAGCGTTGAAAACTCGAATCCAAATTTCCGTAAGATTGTTATACTTTTCCGTTCCATATATTTCATATATAGATAAGTGAACGTAATAATATTATTGTTACAAATATAGGTGGTTCAATAAGTAGATACAATTGTAGGAAACTGACGTAAATAGAAAATTTGATTGAAATCTTAAATCGAATGTAAAAGATTTTTAAGAATCTATGTCCCTAACCATCAAAACCCTCACTAGGGGTGTTATGTTGCATTGTAGCACAACCTTGATACTAATCAAACCTTGCTTCCTCTACTATTACTGATAATCCTCCGAGGCGCCTGAAAGAAGATGGTCTCGAGACCTAGTGTAGAAATATGATTAGAGTGCTACCACTGGGTAGTTTCTCTACATGCCTGTATCATTCCATTTTGATGTGACATCAAATTTACTTAATGTGTTTTTATGTAGATACAGCTGTAAATTGCAATAAATAAATACAAAAAAAAAAAGAATTTATATTAAAATTAAATCTGCACTGCTATTACCTAAGGAAGTACTGTTACCAGACCAACGGTTGTGCAAGAAGATGATTTGGTCAGAATCATGCTCGACCACTATATTTTACTCCCTAACCCACAGGCTTGACTCACGGCTACACCGAAATAGAAAATAATTATATGGCACAGCTGGATTTGAACCCCAGCCCGACAAAGTACATGAAGAAATGTACCACTTATTTATATTTGTTTCTCTAGTGTTACTGAGTTGAAATCTGTTCCACCGTTAATTGATCTCGACATTATCAATGATGACAAAAAATAATTATATATTCCTTTATTCCTGAATAAATAAAAATTAGAGGATATTTTAAACTAATAAACAAAGAATCTTATCTTATTGAAGTTTCCTAAAGACTGGTTTTTATAAGCAACACTTTTTTTTTTTTAATCTAAATTTCTTTTCAGATATTTCAGGATCTTATCTATAATGATTTTTTTTTTATTAATAATAAATTAGATTATTAACGACTTTAAAATTTGTATGCAACATGTATAATAGGAGGAGATACTAAAAAGAATTTTCTTCTGATCCTTTCGGATCGTTGTAAAATTTTGAAAATTGTTCGTATAAGCAACTGGTATAACCTTGTTCGCTATTGTTGACTAATTCATTGTTTAACAACTCAACAACAGCAGAAGTTCCAGAACGCTGGCTACAACAACTTCAACAATAGCCATAATGTAGAAGTAAAATATATGGAAAACAGAGCCAATGGTGATGACAGAAAACCATATTCCAAAGATTACTGGAGATCCAGTTTATATATTTTCGTTTTTTTAATTATTTTTCATTTTGTTCCCCATTATTTTCCTATATATCTCTAAATATAGAAATTTCTCTTATAACACAATATTTTGTTTTTCCCTTTAACAAATTAAATCCTTTAAATAAGATAAAACACAAACAATTTGAAGTAACTTATTTAATCGTGCCAACGTTACGGCCAGAATTTCTAGCCTTCATCAGTGCTAAGAACAGGACAAGAAAACAACCAATAAATACATAAAATATTAATAGAATTACATAGAAGTAAATAATTGTACAGAATGGAATTAATAAAAAAAAGTGATGAAAGAAGTGGAAAATAAAATGTATACATAGGTAATTGAATATGTAGGTAAACTAACATAATTAAGGAAATAAAATAAAAATGAAGTTATATAATGCAAAGAAATATGAATATATTAGTTTATTAATAATTTTTTTTTAAATATTTATTTATTGCTATTTACAACTGTACATTACAATACATTTAGTAAATCTGATGTAAGTTAAATTGGAGTGTTACAGGCGTGTAGAGAAATTACCCATTGGTAGCACCCTAATGATTAATAATTTAAAAATTAAAATTAAGGAAAGAAAATATATTTAACCATAATATTAAATAAAGAGGCAAAATATAAGTTAAGTTTCACAAAAGAAATTAATTACAAGAAGTAACAGATATAAAAGGAACCGGGGTAAGGAGAGAGATAGCCACTGTGCTACTAGCTCCAAGCACACAGGTTAGAATATCAGGGTGTGGCAGATAATTACTTATTCTGTTACTATAGTATTAAGTCAACCCTGTGGGTTCTGGAGCCACCCTGCCTCATAAAGTGAGTACCCTAATTGAAGAAAAAGCTGACGGTTGTGAGTGACCTTGAAAAATCACACGCTTGTATAACTATTGTTCTAAGAACAGTACTTCCTTACAAAGTAACGAAACCCAATGCTTCATGTATTTTAGCGGTTCACCTTAATAGAAATAAAAAGTAATATTAAAGAAAGGAAGGAATCAAATTAACTGGTGAGTTTAATTATTAACTGATTGCAAGCGGATTTCTGCTACAACTTGACTCTTCGGAGTTTCGTATTTCTGTTGCGTTGTCAGTCTTGTTCAATTTCATCAAATTAGGCACACAATTTCTCGAACAACGTCTCTAAGAATTTTCAGTTTTAAAATCTGTTCTGATATTTCGGTCGTTTCAAACCAACGTTTTAGTTATTTCATAACACAACCAAATGCTTTGTTCGATTTATTTCAAATTTGACATGATTATTTTTTAATACATATATTTTTATAGCTATATCTGGATGATGTTGGAAAGTATATATATATATTTTTTTTTGTTTACAAAGCCTACTGTTCATAGAAAGATTACTAGTATATAGAATTAAAAGAATTAAGAGGCTTTACTTCTATGATATATTTAAAGTAATACTCAGACATAAATATTTTCTATACTACAGACAAATAAATATCTGATTTGTAAAAGCATTAGATTTATACCGCTCTGTTAAATTATTTAGACCGATAAGAAGGATGGTTATAAATTTGCGATTGTATTCAACCTTTCCACAGGCCCCTATTCTCATATCAGATTTTGCTGGTTAATAGCATTCGTTATCTGTATATGAGCAAAACACACTTGCATAATGAATACTACACATGAATAATTTCATTTCCGACAAAAATATTACTTCCATTATACCATTTTTAATATTTTTTTTTTT
>NW_027113985.1:19206-26781 GCF_000696795.3 Halyomorpha halys
GAATCGCGTAACAACAAACAAATAAAATTAAATAATAATCAAAATTAAATTAAATGATGAAAATAAGAAATAAATTAATAAAAATAAAATAAGATAATAACACTTGTGGAGTTGCCGGTCTCCACAATCGGACGCGTTCCCAGTTGGTGGATAAGGAAATGCTCACCAGATATAGCAGATACCAGGGAAATAAAATACCTGGGGTAAACCAAAACTAGCACCAAACCCAGGCGCGACTGATCCGATAGTGGATTGGATTTTTAGATTTGTAGTTCTTAATCATCATATTCATGATATGATAATATTCAAAGATGTCATAGTGGGTGTTGTACTGGACAAAGTCTGTTAGGGACGCCTGCAGACACACATGGCAGCGGACCACAAGACTGCATTCAACGGCCTATACTGAACTCGCGCTTGAAAGAGAGTGCTTAGCAACAGAGACCAAGAGTAGCTCATAAGAGGATGAAATGGACGCCTGAAATAAACAAAGTGGTAATAAAGAGCATACTAATTAGCAAAATATTTAGAAAACAATTGAACAGGATATCTTCGATGTTTCGGGACCTGAGGTTTTTGGCCAGAAAAATATTCAAAAATTAATGTCACATTACATAGGCCAGCGAACCAGACAAGAATGATTATTAAGGGGCAATTGCTTTGTCCTGAAGATCTCCAATAATTTAAAATGAGGGTGCAGTTTGTATTACCAGGGAATCAGGAAATTCTTCATAAGAAACAGAAGGCATGAAACAGATTATCAGGAATCCGCTCATGCGGTAAGATGTATCAGTCATTATTAATCAAATCAGGATACTAAAATGGAAGGAAATTTAGAAAATTAATCATTTTCTGAACACATAAAATGTAACGGAATTCCAATGAAAGAAATACTATTAGTACCAAGTTAACCTTATAAAGCGTTAACTTGGTAAATGGTAAAATTCATTGATAGGATACCAGAAACACATTTTGATTTTATTAAAACCATGTCCGATTTCAAGCACTGGGTCTATGTAGCAGCAAAAAGAACCCTAACTCCACTTGGCTTAAGACTAAAAGAGAGAGATGCGACCAAGTCCGGACGACGGATCCGATGCGACGAAATCCATAGTTCGAGGGATTAATAAATAACCTACTTGGAGAAGAAAGTTAGAAGTAAGTATAACCGAGTTGCGTAAACGGATTGGAATAATAACGAATGATTTAGAAGACCCAACCAAGGCTTCAAAAAAGCAAAAGAAAAAGATTGATGAGATTGTGGTTCTCCATTTTGGAACAATAATTCTTGAGGATGAACTCGACGAAACTCCCAAACTTAAACAAACGTTATATGTATATGCAGATAAAGAACAAAGATATAAGACGGCAGCTCATCGCAGAGAGAACAGGATTTATGGACCAGATCAACGTCGGTTTTATAAAAACTGGATGAGGAAAATTAAGTGTAAATGCAATACTACCTCCCACAGAGAGTATATAATTATTTTGGAAGGAACCGTGGGAGCAACCAGCACATCATGATGAAAACACAACCTGTCTGCTCAAAAGTATGCATGAATTAGAAAGAATGCCCTTAATGCTCCTATTATTCATCACACGCTGCAACTGCTAAGAAAATGCATAACAGGAAATGTCCAGGTAGTGATAAAATACAAGCCTAGTGGCTTAAACATTTCATGAGACATTAGTGGAACTTTTTCAATCAATAACAGAAGGAACAACTGAAATATCTAAGGAGTTAGGAGGAATAACTTATATGATACCCAAAGAGGATTGTTCTAATCTATAACCTAACGATTTCTGGTCTATTACACGTCTGAATACCACATACAAGCTTCTAACATCGATTATAGCTTCTAAAATAAATGATCTCGTACCGCGAGAGTAACTAGAATGTAGGGAAAGAGGAGCTAGAGGCTGTAAGCAGCTAAATGAGCACATTTATTTTAAATCAATTGCATAAAAAACAAATAAATTTGTCACTAGTTTGGATTGGTTACAAAAAAGTGTTTGATATAACCACATAGTTGGTTAATTCAAGTATTTCAACTAAATCAAACTCACCCAGGTGCAGTAAATCTCCTAAATAAACTTATGGAATCATGGAGTAATAGAATGATCGTTGGTAGAAGCCGTTTAAGTTTCAATACTCGTAATAAAAATTTGTCGAAGAATTTATCAAGGAGAATCGTTAAGTCCTCTATGGTTTTGCCAAGCAAAACGGCCCTGGCACCTGTAAGTTATAACCTCAAAAGGAACAACATAGGATATCAATTGAAGATAGCTGATCGTAAATCTATCATCAGCCATAGCCTTTATATGGACGGTCTGAAGCTATAAGCGAAAAATCAAGAACTGTTTTCACTGTTCACTATTTGCTTGTTTTTACGTATATTTAAATAATATACGCATGAATATTGGTAAATGTTTGAATGTACGTATTTTTTTTTTTGCATAATATTGTCATTAAACTTCTATAATTATAAAGTTGAGCTTTTCCTGAATAGTTTTTCCCCCTTTCAACATCCCTTTAGTGAACAGTTCTCTTTGAGGGACAAAATTTCATTCTCCCATTACAGTTTCACTGTATATGGGTCATAATCTGAAAATGTGTAAATCATACGTTAAGAACTATCACACTCTTTTTTTTGTTGTAATATGGAAGCTATATTTCACCTCCAAAATAAATTTATATATAGTAAATAAAAAACTAAAAAAGATCGTTATTTCATTCCCTCACAACGACAGCCCCTAAGTAACGCACTTTAAAATTTGGTTTTAGATGTTCAATATAACACCTGTACGGGGAACCCCTAGTCGGGCTTAGAAACCCCGCGGTAGGCTTGGCGGTTGTCTTGGAAGAGCGTCCATATGGCCTCCCGGCTGCCGATGATCTTCCAGACTGTCAGACTGTTCTCTTCTCTCAGCTTCCCTCAACTTATCTTCCTTCAACTCCGGACCTCCTCAAATTCTGTCTCTTCCGTCCAGCTCTCTCAGGCTATGTCCATCCCGACTGTGTTCCTGAGACTCTCTACCAAACTCTCTGTCTTCCCCAACTCCGGGTCCGACTGTCTCCAACTCCTGACTGTTCCCTCTGACTGCGTCCAAAACCCTTTTGTTAATTTTCTCCCCTCTCCTTCTGACTCCTCCTTCTTTTGATTTCTGTCCTTTGATTGGTTCCTCTATTTTCAGAGGGGGTGAGAAGGTCCAATGATCTTCGACGAAAGTCGGTCTTTTTCCTACCTTTCATCTTTGAAGAAAGCCAGCTTCTGGCGGCTTATTGTATTTTTCCCGAGGTTTTTAGAGGGGCCCCGTGTGAGATAAGGGGTGTTTATTTGTTATCAATTACGGCGGCTATTTCTCTGTATTTTCTAATATCTAAACTGGCCACGTGCAAGATAAGGGCTGTTTGTTTGTTTAACTCTGCCTACACGGTCAACCGTTCCCAGAGGGTATATATATCTTTGTACATACAGGTATATACAGGTATAAAGGTATGTACAGGTATATATCTTTGTACATTTCTTTAGATCTGATGCCGACGGATTTTTGCCTAGGTCCGGCGGTATCTTTGGCACGCCGACAAAAGAAATTATTTTAAGTTAAAAAACTCCAGCTGGTGCCTCTCATACATATCACATGTTAAAGCGTGTTAAATGAAAAACTTATGTTAAATGGAGAAATATTTCCTTCTTTTACCATGTTAAAACGATATAACATGTAACATGGCTGAGAGTCTGTTATTAGGTCTGTTAAATGGAGAATGACGTCACGAAACAGAATAGCTGAGCTTGTTACCGTTTTATTTGTTGTGATGTTAAGTTACTTACTCGTACTTTGTGTTTTTTTTTGTCTTGTGTTTTGGTCTGGAAAAAAGACAATCAGTAGCCAAACTTTTACACTTATACTTTTCACTTATTTTAGGCATGTTGTAATAAATTGCTGTGATCAAAACTTACAAGTAAACAATAACATGAAGTTTTGGAAGGAAAGGTTACTACAAAAGTTGCCCAGAAAATCCATTAGAAGCTCTTATACATTTACGATTTAACATGACTTTAAATAGGGTTGCTCACAATGCTATACTAATAAAATTTTACATGGTAAAACATTTTACATTTAACACATCTTGAATACCCCTACTAGTGAAGGTACTATATCACTAATTAGACATGAATTTTCGCAGCTCGAAAATATCATTTTTCATTATAGAGATAAAAGTGAACTCTACTTAACTTGAGATAATGACCCATATACATACATATTTTTTATCAACAGTACTGCTTTATTGTCAACAAACACCAGGGCCCTGTTTCATAATAAAGTACAAACTAATATTATTAGTCTTGTAGATTTATCATAATTCAATTATACAGACTTGTATAATAGTAACTTGTACTTTAGTATTTTTTAATTCCTCTAATATCACTAATAGTCGTCCTTATCATGAAAAAAATAAGTATTAGTATTATTACCACACTAGTTTCAACACTTGTACTATGAACTAATACTATTAGCTTTCATTATGAAACAGGGCCCAGACTGTCATATTTTCATTAAAATGTTTTTAATAAATAAAGATATAACTAAAAATAAATAAGTAACAAAAATATATTGAACAATAAAAAAGATATCAAATTTGTAGCAAGCGGCCATAGATCAAAGAACAAATAAGCCCTACAACTGAATCCAAAGGGAATAACATAGCTGCCCTCCTTTTAGCATTGACCCAGAAAGGAGGGCACAACCCATTAGATTCCCTCCCTCTTACAACATTCGGCTAAAAAAGCCATTATTCCTAACATCAATCATTACTGGGATAACTTTCTTCTGCATTGCACAGCCTCATAGATTTTTATATTTTAGTTATATATATTTAGCAACAATTAGGAAAACAAAAGTTTCAGTTTGAAAACGAAGATTCCTATTTCGTGAGTGTATTAAATCTTCAATTTTTTCGAACTATTTATAAGTCCATAAAGAGTATTTTAAAATATCATATAACAAAATTTCAGTACATTTACGTATAAATTAAAACATTTTTCTCTTACGTCAAGAGAGTAGTCCTTATATTGATCTAAATTTTTTTTTCAAGCTATCTATATATATCAGTTGATCTCTTTTTAATAATAAACACTACAACGACAAGTGAAATTTAAGAGTGAATACTTGAGGTTGAAAACGATCAAGTAGTCGTCTCACTAAACTGTGGAAAAAAAATAAGTAGGAGAAAAACTGCTATCCAGAAATAAAACGGAAATTATGGCTGAAAAAAAGGCGTTAAAATATAACTGATCGGTTACAATACATAACAATGGCTTGAGCATCACCCTATAAATTGTAATGTTATTTAAATGTCCAAGAATTATAATTATAAAATTACCAAGCCAAAAACCATATCTCAGAGAGAAATACTTTATTTGGGAATACTACCCAAATACATCAGGTTGCTAAAGCACACAGCATACTTATCAATCTATGATTGATTCATATAATATATTTCAAATATTTTATTTTATTTCTTTCTATATTATTTTTCTTCCCTCTTTAAACACTAAGTTATATTTTGATTATTCGTTCTTTTTATTATTTTTTTTTCTCAACCCTATCTTTGCTATTCTCTCTCATATTTCTCTTCTCCAGGGTAATTTTATTATTATTTTAGACACTACTTACATATCTTATTATGTTAAGTCCATTACTCATCATTTATATTTTCTTCCGAACCTTTCAAGTTTCTTAAAAACTTTCTGTTTTTTAAGTTTTCATAATTAATTTTGTATAATTATTACTTCTATAATATTATATTTCGTCTTCTATTGTTATAATCTACTTCTACTGTTGTTAATAAACTACTTTTCTTTTTTTATAACTTATTCATTGTTATATATACTTCAAAATGTGTTTGTTTATTATTTTCCTTTATTTTTATGTTTCTCTAAGTGATGGCTGTTATCTCTTTTTTGTTTTTTTAGCTCTGATGAAGACCTGAAATTCAGATCGAAAGGTCAGCACAAATAAATAAGTTTTTGTTTATTTGCATTACTAGTTTATTTGTTTTGTTTTTTGCCCTAGTCTATTAAGCCTCCTAAAGTTTATTTTATTCCAGAAAAAACTATAATTTTCACTCATTTTACATTCGGTGCTCCATGACCTTAAAACTGAAGTCAAATTATTTTAAGTAAAATTCTGAAATGTGAGCTCTTTACGTTCAATGGTTCTCGAGGTAGTTTTTCAAAAAGAAAATTTTTCTTCCACATAATGGAAAATCAATATTTTGTGAATACATTTTGGCGAACATAATGGTTACTGACTACGTTGTAGTATATTAAACTAGCTTTAATTTGGATGCTAATAGTCATCTTTAGGTTTAATAGTTTCTGAGATATAGTTTTAGGGCTCATATTTACTCCGCTTTAAATAATGTTTTACTAAGGTTTTAGTGTTGTAGGTAGTTTAAAAGATATGGAACTCCGAGTGAAAAATTAATTTTTTGTAATGTGCTATTTTTTATTCACTCTAATCTTGATTGGTAGAGTCGTTAATTTTTACTAGTAAATATATATATATAGTTTTCATTAAAGTAATCAGAAATTTGGGATAAATGATTTTTTTTTTTCTCTTGCGCTCTTGAACTATATTTGAAGAACAAAGTTTATGTCGCTTGTTTTCATTTAATAGGGTTACTTTCCTATTGATGGTTCTCATAAACCCCTACGCTTTCAATGGTTTTAGCCTTTGTAAATACTGGGAGTACTTTGGTGACATCGGAACATTGGTATGATAAAGACCCGCATGACATGAAGAGCTCGGCCCACCTGCCCAGCAGGTAACATTATCTACGATCTGAAGAGAGGAAATAACAAATATAGAGCGGTGGGCGTCAAAGGAAGGAGTGCTACGAGGAAGGTATCGAGACTGAATCAATACCCTGGAAGTCATTCAGTCTTGGAGCCGTGCGAGCTGCTCAGGCGCGGGCCGACGTCACGACCAATGGCTGTTCGGGAGCTCGCCCATCGCCAGTCACCTAGAGGGTAGGATATCTCTCCGCTTCTGGCACCGTGCGAGGTTACCAACCTGAGGTAAGCCAGCTAACCGAAGTTTTTACAATCGAAATAAATCGAACAACAATGAAGGAGGACCAGGGATTGGCCGAGTTTTGTAATCCTTGAGCCTTCTCTGCTGCCCCAGTAACGATTTGAAAAATCAATTCATTGTCGTATCACCCCTTTCCAACTCCCGAAAATAATCTATATTTATTTATATGAAACTGCCTCTTGTTTACCAACTAGGCACATCGTTACTAATTAATTTGAAATTGTCATTACTGAAATTCAATGAATCTTATACAAAATCATATTTAATATAATTTTCTTATACATGCATAAACTGCGTAAAACCATTTTTATTATATTGTATTATTATTATTAATATATTTTTAAACACATATACAAAATTTAAAAAATATTATATTTTAAATAAGATTGTTCAATAGCACCAGTCACAAAATATTCCATATAATTAATTTAATTAAAAATAAAGTTAACACTAATAGTCGTCCTTATCATGAAA
>NW_027113985.1:26834-27637 GCF_000696795.3 Halyomorpha halys
ACAGACATACTGGGAAGCATGGGGAATTGGAAATAATTTTGGAAGTAGGGATTGAGGTTTGATTTTGATATTTTTAACTGAGTGATATTTAAGTAGCCAAATATTAATTGATTGCATCAATAATAAAATAAGAATATAACAATACAACTAATAAGAATATATTAAACAAACATAATATTGATATAAGTAAGTAATATAAGAAATTACAAAATGTTTGGAAACCCTCAATGAAAGTATATCTGTAAAAATAGTGCCCTACAAGATATCTTGCTAACTGATAAGTAGCTAGTGATAAAACGTACAATGAATGTAAATTAGTTTCCTGGCAAGCTGGGCTAATGTTTGCGGTATGAATGGTGCTCATAAAGGTTGTAGCTTTTTTCAGAATAAAATTTATTAAGTTTATTTTAAAACACATAATATTTGAATATTCAAGATCATTAAAATATAATTATCTTAAATATAAAATATAAAACAGATTACTGCATAACTCTTATACTAAGTATATAAAATATTATATATATTTAGAAGCAATAAAATATTGATGTTTTTACAAAACTCTTTCTTTTTTATCATTGAACAAGCGAATATAATTATATACTGATACCGATGACCGAATATAATTATGCACTGAATATATATCTTATATACGTACATATACATAATCTTTTCCCTCTTTTCCTCATACACTAACCCTGTACAAGGACCTTATTTTAAGTAAAATTCTGAAATGTGAGCTCTTTACGTTCAATGGTTCTCGAGGTAGTTTTTCAAAAAGAAAATTTTTCTTCCACATAATGGAA
>NW_027113985.1:27687-51273 GCF_000696795.3 Halyomorpha halys
TTTTTACAAAACTCTTTCTTTTTTATCATTGAACAAGCGAATATAATTATATACTGATACCGATGACCGAATATAATTATGCACTGAATATATATACTTATATACGTACATATACATAATCTTTTCCCCTCTTTTCCTCATACACTAACCCTGTACAAGGACCTGGTTTGTTTATTTATATGGAGGAAATATGCATAAATCATAATACATTTTTTGGTGTAATACTACAAAGGTGATATATTACTATAAATAGGTTAATTACCATAGTACTATTTCTTGTTTGCTGTCCTTGAACTCTATTTTTCATTAATACTTTCATCATTTTGATATTTCATTTAAGAGGCTTAGATATAAATATTATAACCAAAACTTAAAATGACATTTATACATTATAATTTGTAAGTTTGAAGAAATTACAGTTTTCCACATCAAATCAAACTTAAAATTCAGAAAGAAAAGGCATTATGACTAGAAATTATTTAATTGTTAATTTGAGACTGTAATTGATTTTTTTTTTTTTTATCTTTATAGATTTCTACAATTCTACAAATTCCCAAACAATGGCTAGTGGGCAAGAGCCTAAGTGGCAGAAAGATGCAGCAGATCAGAATTTTGATTATATGTTCAAACTCCTCATAATAGGTCTGTAAATCTTACAACTATCTTAAAATTAAATTTTCTTCATAAATTATTATTTAATATTGTATACAGATTTTTTTGTCAGCCAAAAAATAAATAAGATTCTAATCAATAAAGTGTAGTTGTTTCATTGTTCATTATGTACTGCTAAAAGAGAACGATAATGTAATAGACGTTATTAATTTAGTGCTTTTATATATAATTTATGAAAAATGATTAATGAATTAAAATTTAATAGGGAATAATTGCATTAATAAAAATCAAAAGGGTATATATCATAAAATGTATTGTTGAAACATTGCGAATTTATATTTAAGACTTTTACGATAGGAAATAATTATTTAGTCATTTATTAAATCCTCTCTATTTTACCTCTAAAATAATGAAATAAACATATTGACAATATTTTTTTAGGACTGTTTTTGTTTTATTTCAATGTTAACATGAGTATAAAATATGATTATAGTTCAGCTTTAAAAATCCATAATTTTACCTTCTAAGTTACTATAGTAATTCCTATTGACCTTTTAAATATCTGGCTGTATCATATAAAATTTCAGGTTTGATTGCAACATTAATAGATAACAACATTAATAAAAGAATTGACCGAGCATTTGCATATCCCTCATTAGGTTTATACAATTATTTAAACTTCTGAAAAGTACTTTAATTTCCATCTTAAAATGTTTAAGGAAGAAAAATTAGTTTTTAGTTAAACTTTAGATTTACAGAATTTTGTAATTTTTACTTTAAAAATGAGGAAATATTTAGTGGTTGTTTATGATGAACTGGGAGTGCTGGATGTGACTAATGATACATATTTTAAAAAAGAAAATGACATTTGAGTATAATTTAGGTACAATTTATTGTAATAATTATTATGTTTATAAAACACTTAGTAAAAATAGGGCTAAGAATGGAACAAGGAACAGCCAATGATGACTATAACTGGGAAAGAGACTGGAAAGAATTTTTAATTTTATAATAAACAATCATGAAACATTAGGGGATGCATTAAAGTGTAGAGTCATTAATCTAAATCAACAGTCAAAAATAAAATATTTATTCAGTTTTACATTACATAAAAATTCTCTTTATTATCTTAATTTTTTCAAAACTAACTTATTTTGTTTTCACAACATAGTTTTGAATGTATGAAGTCTCTTATACTAACAATATTTGACTAACTAGCTTAGCATTATTGTTGTAGGAAACAGGTTTTATTATTTGATTTGTAAATAAAACATTAGATAGCGACAATATGACACTGCTTCGAACAAAGGAACATGCTTGTTCGTGTGCACAGTATGTCGTGGCATCTATTAACAGGAATATATACTCTTTGTCTCTGTTTTTAAAATCCTCCATAAATTCCACTACAATTATATATTATAGTATATCATTGCTGTAGTAACTAAATAATTGATCGATCACCAGTAAATTAAGACTAGCATAAATATAGTTTCTGAATAAAGTTGTATTTTGATAGAATATTTATGTTCACTAAAAGCAACATCTACTGGGATAAAATTTAGAATAATACACTAACTATTAATAATAATTATCATGCGAAACTACAATTGATAAAAAAAAAATTAAATTCCTGAATTTCATTACTTGTAATTAAAAAAAAATGTCTCCAACTGTTGAAATTCTATTCAGAACTATTTTTTTTCAGTAAATCGATATGTGTAAAAACAAAATTGTTTTCCTCTCTATCCGGTCAGTTTAGTCATATCCCAGTACTTTTAATTATTGTATCAGTTAATATGACAGCCTCTGAATTCCAGTGGTTTAGTTTTACTTACTTATGGAAACAGACATACTGGGAAGCATGGGGAATTGGAAATAATTTTGGAAGTAGGGATTGAGGTTTGATTTTGAAATTTTTAACTGAGTGATTAAACAGTTAATCAACACTGGCTAAGTTTTTATAAAATAAGAAATATTTGTACTTTGTTGTTATAGCCTTAGTTATCTTTCTAAATTCTGCTTAAAAGAATTCTGTTAAACAATATATATAAATTGTGTGAAGTATCACATTTAACTGAGAGTAAGAGGACTAAACTTTAATTGCTACTTAGTTTATAGAATAAACAAAAATATCATTTATTATTATCAAATCTTTTTAAAAATATATTCCAATTCTATATATCCATTTCCACTGTTTATAGGCAATTCCAGTGTTGGAAAAACATCTTTTCTCTTCCGATATGCAGATGATTCTTTTACTTCAGCATTTGTTTCAACTGTAGGAATAGATTTTAAAGTTAAAACAGTTTTTCGGCATGACAAACGAGTCAAACTTCAGATATGGGTAAGCTATTAAGAATCTATCTATTATATTAACCTTAATCTGTAAATAGAACACACTTTAAAAAAAAATAGTAATTAAAAACATTGTTATAAAGATTCTGAAAATATAAATAATACAGATATCAAATTGTAAAAATTTAAGTATTCATTTTATTGATAAGTAAAATTGAATGGCTAGGAGCAAGAATGTGACAAGCCACAATTTTTTGTAAAATGTTCCTTTATTTCTCTATAAATTTTTTTTATAATGTTACTTTGTCTAACTCTATAATGCCAACTTATTTGCCCAAAATAATTAAATGAACTATATAAAACATTCAGTAACCATCGTAGAATTTTTATAAACTACTCTACTGGAAAATTTAAATCATGTCACTTATCATGTTCCTCCCATAAGATCTTTAATTTATTTATGGGGTTCCAGTTATATAAAATCAAAATATTCAATGTCTAATAGATTTATTACAGTTAAATAATAAACTGTAAATTTAAACACTGTTTAAACTGTATTTGTAAACAGGATACTGCAGGACAAGAAAGATACCGAACAATAACAACTGCTTATTATCGTGGAGCTATGGGTTTCATCCTCATGTATGATATTACAAATGAAGAATCATTTAATAGTGTTCAGGACTGGTATGTTACTTCACTAAACATAATTTTAAGATAAAATAATGAATTGATATTTATATTTTTTAAATTAAAAAATAAAGAATTATATTGATTTGTATTTTTTGATTATTGCTGGTCAGTATAAGTAATATGTTCAATTTATCTTTCACACTTAAACTTAAGGGTTTATATTCTTGATAGAAAAGTTTCAGCAAAGTACAAGATTTTCAAGTTGAGCATTTTTTGGCATACATCTTGTAGAAACTATAAAAAAAAAACACCGAAAATAGATATGGTAGGTCTTGCTCCTCAAAAAAGGCGCTCAACCAAGGAATAGTTTATGATTAATTTCTCTCATATAAATTAGTTACAATTTTTTTTAAAAATACTAAAATTTTTCACTTACACCAATACAGGATCAAAATATCAGATACAAGTCGCTAAACTAGGTAATATTAAATATGAATATCTTTTTTTTAAAATATTTTATATGGCCTATGGCTAAAACTCGTACATGCTGAATAGATCAGTTATAGATGAAATGGTTTAAGAAGCAAGGAAAAATTATTAAGAATTATATAAAAATTATATATTTGGTAAGTTTTACATGGTAACTTGTCTTAATGGTTTTCTAAGCTACATCACATATTTATTTATAAATATACATATGTACAACATTAATCAGCAAAACTGCTCCTCTTACCTATAAAGGTGAAACAAAATGTATAAGTTTTTTAGAAAATGTCATTTGATATTTTAATATTAAAGGATTTAAAATAATAAAAAAATAATATCTTATGAAAAATTTATACAATACACACAAAACATATAAAACAGAAACTTTTAAAATATATTCACTCAGCATACAAAAAAGAAACCTGCACGAGTTTTAAATATCAGAACTAACAAAAAAAAAAATTATAAATATGAATCAAGACTGAAACAACCCGTATTAAAATCATTATCATTACAAGATTTTTTATTTAAAACATAAATAAACCTCTAATATTTCACTGAAATAATAAATACATTAGGTAATAAAAAAGAAAATATCAATTACGCCTTCTGGATAGATCTTGTCGTATGAATCATAATAGCTCTAACAAAATATGCTTAGAATGCACATTGCAAGATAGGGAAAATTTAGTTATTTACTTATAAAACTTAATATTTAAGTTATAATTGTAATTAGTTGATTAAGTTACGTTATAAAAGTTATAAATGATTTCGAGAGGTAATAAAGACATTTTATAAGTAGATAATTTTATTTGGCACTGGAAATGAAATGATTATATTTGCTAAGTGATAAACCATTTTCTTTATTTCCACAGGGTTACCCAAATAAAAACATATTCATGGGACAATGCTCAAGTTATCTTGGTAGGCAACAAGTGCGACATGGAAGATGAAAGGGTAATATCATTCGAAAGAGGAAAACAGCTAGCAGAGACCCTGGGGATTGAATTCTTTGAAACTTCCGCAAAAGAAAACATTCATGTTAAGGTAATATAATTTGATTTTCATAATATTATTACGGTAATATAAAAGGATTTTAAAAATTATTTTGCGTTTATAGCAATCAAAAATAATTTTAATGAACATTCATTGATTAACTTTACACATTCAATGTTTAAACCATGATTGTATACCAATATGATTATCATCTAATTATTATGTTTGATTATTTGCAGGCTGTTTTCGAAAGACTTGTAGACATTATTTGTGATAAAATGTCTGAGTCTTTAGATTCCGATCCTAATCTACTGACAGGTGCAAAAGGAACCAGACTGACTGAGCAACCGCAAGGCCAAAGCAACCCAAACTGCAACTGCTAGGGTCGCCTAATTTCGCGCCTCCACTGGACGTGTGCACAAATCCCATTTGCCTCGCCCTCTTTCTTCAACCATCTGTTTTCTTTCAATGCAATTACTTGTTTACAATCAATTCTTAAGTCATGTTATAACAAATGTTATTAACATGACAAAGGGCCGAGGGGATCCCTCATTTTTCCATTGTTTCGGGAGACACATATCAACGGTCGGGAAGAAGGGGCACAGAACAGAAACGCTGGAATGCTAATAAAGTGTATTCACTATCAGATGTTGACTCGGGTAGAATGGTACATATTGGAAATCCATATTTAATGGATTTTTCTCTTTTAATATATCTGACTTCAACTATATCAAACATACTAGATTACAGATCAAATAGGTTTTATTATAATATTTCTGTAATTATATGTTAAAATAGATAATTCTGTAAATAAAAAAAAAATTTTTTCTTCTGCCTTCTATCTCAATCTTCTATTAACCATATGTTTCAAACAACACTCACTATAAAATTCTACCTACAATGAAAGAACTCAGTTTAAACCTAAAAATTAATCTTTTCACCATTTCAGACTATATCAAACTTCTTTAATGACTAATCAATAATTTATACTTATTTACTTTTTGGCTCTATACCAATATTAAATTTGTTCAATGTTTCTACTAGAACACTCAATAAGCTGTTTTAAGGTTATAATAATATGAATTAAGTATCTGTTTAAATATAAAAGTTATGATAAGTTCCTATTTATGTATGTGATAGTGAATATGCATTTAATGTTTTTTTTTCTTTTTCCTTTTCATTATTGGAAGGACCAGCGATTTAGACAATAAGAAATGAACTCTGTATACCTCCCGGCCGTAACTTGAGTTTACTCCCATTTCTTTTTAGATGTAATCTGTAAACTGTGAACTGTAATCTTTAGTCTTTTTGTGGGCTTATGTACTTTGTTCAGTCAGTTTGCTATAAATTAAAGATCTAGATCATCTCTTCAAATTTCAATCAACAAATGATTCATTTTATAAAAAGTTTTTTTTTTTTATCTTCAGATCTTAAATTATATACTTCTAACAATTTGAAAAATAAGATTTCTTTGATGCTTGTATTACTTCCAATACAACATTTTACTATTATTTAAATATCAATTTTTTTCATGATCTTTATTTATAGCTCACTGTTAGTCTTCATGTATTTTTTAGTTCCTCAGTTTTTGCAAGAGGGTTTCTATAAAGTTATTGTATGTGGTACTTTTCTGGATTTTTTAAAGAAGATATTAAAGTATGTAATAATCTATAAATTTATAACAAGTATGAGAATTTAAAAACCATAAAGAACAAAAATAACTACTTTATGAACAAAGTGTAACAATGTATTTTATTTACATAGTATGCTCACAATTGACAAAGTGAAACTATTTTAATTTTATTTATTTTTTTTATATATCAGATGTTAAGTAATGAGGGGGTGACATCATTTTTTATGTTTGTTAATAAATATATTGTTTACTATATGTATTTGTTGAAGTACCAAAAAAAATTTATGTAATTAATTAATAGTTAAAAATCATTAAAAAAAAGATGTAATAAAGCCAATAGTTGTTGTTAATTTGTGACTCTTCTTTGTTTCTTTTGTATATATGCAAATATATGTTTTGTTTATAACACTAATGTACACTTTATAGGAACTCTAATAATATATATGTATGTACACAAGAATGTATAAATAAGTATGCAAAGGTACTAGATTGCTTAGAGCTTATATCAATATCAGCTGGGAAACACTAATGTATATTGTAAATATTAAGAATACATAAAAGTGTTTTGTTGAAATTGTTTTAAATGATGAAGAGTCGAATTACATTCAAGTATGAAAAAGTGAAAAAAAAAAAAAAAAAAAAAAATGAAATGAAGTTGTCTGACCAATACGAGTTGTGAAATTAGGACTTTCTAGCAGTCCAGAGCTTATTGGTACATCCTTTTTTCTTTCATTCATTTTTTAAAAGTAGTAAATAATTTTTGAATGTTGTTAGATTTGGGACATAACTCTTGTACAATCTCATAACTCTGCATTTAATATTAAGGAAATAAACAGTATTCATCTTTATGGCAGAATGCTAACTTGCTTCATGTTGACCTCTTTCTATACGTAAAATGGGCTGCGCTCACAATCATTGTCTAATCTTTAACTGTTATGAATCTCCCTCTTTTTCACAGTGAGGTGACATAAAGAGGTTCTTAAAAACACAACAATTATTTTTCAATTAATTAATTTGGTATGATTTAAGTTCTATATCTTTAGCCTATAAATTTATTACTAGTAAATAACACTGTTTCTAATATTGAATTCTGAAAGAATTGTATTAATATTATTAAGTCAATTTCAGCAGATCCTCTTTTTGACATCTCCACTTTTATTTTCAAGTATATTAACTTTTTTGAAATTTACATTAAAAGAAATATAAACAATGAAAATGTGTGTTAATAAGATTGTAATTAATATTACAAAAGGAACTTAAATATTGATGATGTGTTAAATGTTAGTGAATAGATGACATTAATAGAGACTTCCTACTGTAACAACACCTAGTATTTTTTTCTCTTGATGATAACACAAGAGGGAGTGTATATGTTGCTAAAAACAAAATAAATATGTTTCTAAACAAAATATGATCATTATCCTTTAAAAAAATACTTAAATAAGTAATGTATATTTCATTTATATATTCAGATTATGCTCATATCTGTTGAACGTTATTTCAATTTCAACAAAAATGCAAAATATGCAATATAAAATCGAGGAGTAGGTAGATAAACCTTTACAGAATTGAAACTTATCTGATTACTATTCAATACCAAATAATATCTAATAAAAATTTTCTTAACAGGCAAGTCTATGAAGTTCTCATGGACAAACCATGACTCAGCTGCGGTTTGCACTCGAGCACTTTTCAATGTTGGTAGGAAATGCTTTAGATATAATTGGTGAAAATGATGAACTGGTTAAGAAATGTTATAGATACTTATCAGAGGCACAAGTGTTTTGGGCACAACTAACATTTTTATATATTTAGTTATAACTTATACCAATAAAAGTAGTGTTAGATTCATTTATGCCAAAGCACTAGTGCATATAAATATTTATGGATTCAAGAGCAAAAAATGAAATTTTATTTTTTATACTTCACCCATTATAAAATAACATCCTAACATATTTTGTTTATAATGTGAATATATGTTGTAATTCAGAATAACTTAAATTTTTACTTTAGGTAAAAATGAATTAGGGTAGGTCTTAACTGACTTGTTTTCTCTCTCTCTCTCAATATATATATATATATATATATTCATCCAATAAAAATATTCAGAACCATTTAGAGGCTGACTAAAAACATCTAATAACACATTACTTGCCTTTATTTATAAAGGCAAGGATAAAATTCAAATGATCTTCAAAACTTGAAGAATCTTCAGATATATATCATAAAAAAAATAAAATAAATGTGCATAATAAATTTAATATTAATGAATAAACTTACGTCACAAACATCATGTCCTAACAGGAGTAGTCAATCGTAAATTTTTCGATGGAATACTGCAACAAAAGTAAAAAGTTATTTTATTTATAGAAATTCTTAAAAACATTAGAAAAAGTATCCTTAAGCAACTAATACTCCATTTAGCTTCAATATTTACTGTGTCCTCATTTCTTATGAGATAGGTGTTGGTATCAAACCTACGGGTTTGGTAACCTCATGCTTTTTATAATGTTGAATTTAAGTATTTTTTCAGATGGGAGCTCTGATTACTTACAAAAAAAAAAGTACTTCTTTTTTTCATCTAGGCTTGTTACTTACCAGACATACAAACCATTTTGTGAGACATTACTATTTATACTAGGGGACTTCAAAATGTGTATGAATCCTCTACAAGATTTGTTAAAACAGTAATTATATGGAAAAAGGTATTAAGAAAAAGCAAGTAACATTTTGGGTTTTTTGTAGATGTTTTTGCAAATATTGTTGACCCAGTCTCATAGATTTTCAGAATTTTCCAACATATGTACGAAACTGGAAGGAAATTTAAATTTATTTAACACGAGTAATAACTCAAAATAATCAATAATAACAATGTTTTGAATAATATGCACTTGAGAGTTAACAAGAAAAATCTGAAAGAGGTGTTTTTTCTTAGCGTTTCTTTTTCAAGATGGTTGGAATGCCACAACCAGTGGAAAGTCCAAAACTTAGATTTTTCACAGTACAAACAACATACATCAATCATCCAATTTATCCAACTTTTGTTAGCCAACCCCCTATTGTTGAGCTATCTCTTCTGGGTTAATAGGGGTAAGGAGAGGTCTAATAATTCTGAGTTTTGAAGTAGATGGACCTCATGGACTTATGGGTATTGTAACTCCTCATAGGACTTGGGAGCCATAGAATAGCTTCAATGCCACTGAAAGAACTGCACTGGAGGTTCCAGAAAATTGATGAGCACATAATCATGATCGACCTTCAGGGTGAAATTGCTTTGGGAATCGAAAAAAACTATCCAGACTATATCATAATTTAATTGATTTTTTTAGATGTCTATATAAGAAACGGTAACCCGATTTCGTTTCCAATGTAGGAATCTCCGTTTAGATCAATGTGTTTAATTTTCTAAGCACAATGTTTGGTAATTGGACATTATTTTGTTGGGAGAAATGAGTGTCAGTGTAGATGTGTCCATAGTCCATAAGCAATGTAGGGTGTGGTGCAGGCAAAATCACTGTGCCTACGAAATGGTTTTGCCTGAGATAGGGACAGGAAAGGGCGTACCCATTATCAAATCTGGGGGGGGGCAAGCCATAGTCGTTCGGGAGGTAACATTCGAATGGGTTAATAGACTCTATACTTTAGAACTTCGGGTATGGGGATGGAAAAGATGTGTGGATGAAGCACCATGTTTGAGAGCAGCAGAGTTAGGGCTTGGGTGAATCCCTGGGTTGAACTTCACCCTTAGCAATAAAAGCAATTTTTAGAAAATATCAGGTCGTGGTGGTTCATGCAAAGAATGAAAGGTCAGAGAAAGAAATCAGGAGGCGTGAAGTCGGGATTGATATTTTTTTTTTATGATGTCAGGGATTCACGTTTTGTCAAGGAGGTCGAAGGTTCTGGTTAGACGTTTAGGGTTGGATTTTGCTCAAGATTAATAGGTCCTGGTTTTTCGACTTCAGAAAATTTCTGATTTACAAAAAAATCGTATCACTGCTTTGACCAGTGAATCTTCATACTGGTATGTTTCCATAAAACGACGGAATGGGAACTGACGATCGCTCTCGGCCATTGGCAATGTATTGTTCAGGTGAAAGACAATGTACATAATTGCAGAGAATAGACTAAATAGTGACATAAGTAATAGAGCGAATAACCTGATGAACAAATTAACTAAGTTTTCTACCTGAACTTAATAGTTAACAAAGTAAAAGTGCTTTTGAACAGCAACAACAATAGATTAAAGAACTCAGTAAAAAGTGAACTCAGATAAATATTTCACAGTTGAAGATCTTAGCTAACAAAAGTTACTTAATAATGTTTATTCTTTCCTTAAGCAATACATATCGAATCTACAGACCAAAACTAAAGAAAAAACAGTACGATTTAAATAAGACGATTCATGTATTTTGACAAAGTTAGCAATGACTTTAATGAAGCAACGTTTCATTATGAGCAACATGACATATGTTAATTTTTTGAAAATATTCAAATACAACCTGTCAAATATTTAACTGGAAATAATGCTCAATTGACATTTTTTTTTTTTAAATTATTGTCTAGTAAGGTAACTGTGAGGTTATAAAGTTTACGTTGTTGAAATGGATACAAAAGTGGCCCTTGCTCAGTCAGATGTGTTTCGCGATACTCCTGTTAGACTATTGGGATATGCAAATGAATTAGGAGAAGCTTTTCGTTCCGTTGTGAACGTAAAGTGGGTATGGCTTAGCTATGGAATAGCAACAGCGTATGTTTTTGCTGACACTGGATATAAAACAGTTGCCATTAGGAAACAAACATTTTCTTCTGAGAAAGAAAGGAACATTAGATCCTTAAAAGAAGGAGTTGATGTTCTCACTTGGCAAACGCTTGCTTCTGTCGTTATACCAGGATTTACTATAAACAGGATATGTGCTACTGCCAATTACTTTTTCTCAAGATCTGTAATTAAAAGACATGCTAAATGGCTAACTGTAGCTGTTGGTCTTACTTCTATTCCCTTTATCATTAAGCCTATTGATGAATTTGTTGATTACTTTATGGATAAGACAGTGAGACCCATGTTGAAGATTGAAAGTCCGCAACAGCAGCATGAAAAGTTGAGTTCTGAAGGGACAATACGAAATTAACATTGTTTCAATAAAGTCACCAGAGAAAGGAGGAGTAATAAAATTGCTTAAATTAAGTTTAGTACATTATCAGGGCAAGTGAATAATATATTTTATCTACCACTCTAGTATTGTAATTGATCTTAATATTTGATCATTTGAGGTGCTCAAGGGATCGACAATCAATTCCCTGTTTGTTGGAGTCCTCTTGGGTATTGAGGAACTTATATATTTTCCTATTACATTGAGAATAGGTCCCTAAAACATCAATTTGTTCATTCCCTGAGAATAAGCTTTTATGAGGCATATGCTATTGCAATACAATAGAAATAGCCAATTTTAAATTATTTAACTTTTAATTAGTTTATTCATAATATTAGGGCCCAATGATAGTATGACAATTAGTCATATTTTGTAACATGATTTTTTTTATTATTTCAGTATTCAGAATATTTTATAAAATGCTTGTAGATCATAGTTATTATTCATAAAATATGATAATAGTTCCATTTAATTCAAGACATATTAACAAACTAGTCAGGACTAATAAAGTAGAGTATTAGTAGAGAGTCAAAGAAAGTTATGCGAATAGATCTGTGTCCTAGATGCTATAATTTTAATTTATAATTAAAAAAAAGACTAAGTGTAGAACTGAAAAAGTAAAAAATTTAGTAATTACTGACTTTAGCTTTGATAAGGAGTGGAGGTGACTAGTTGAAAAGTTTGTTTATATGGGTTTAATGTCCATATCCCCTTCTTGTAGAGGTACCCAATCCTTTCTAGGTTGAGTGGAAAGTTTGAGATTCACTCAGTTGTTTCTATGCAAGGTAACTTTGAACCCACTACAGTAAAAGTTGGAATGAGAGCTGTGAGTGAAATGAAACTGATGCAGCTTATAACTCAAGACTGGTAAGGTGACACCTTTACAAACTACATCACCATGGTCCCTTGTTGAAAAGAATGATAATTACCTGTGTTCAAACTTTTTGTGCCTTCTGCCAAACTCTAAGGCATATTCGCAACTGCCATTTTTAATATCAGTATTTTGAGTAAATTGAGCCATTATTAATTGTTCAAAGAAAGTTAGAGGACCAATTCTCTTTCTATATTTTAGTCGTTATATATGATATAATATATTCCCTTATATATTGATATATATTTCTATCTTAACTTCATTGTTGCTCTATTGGTTGGTTTTGATAGCTTTTTTCTTTTCTATTTTTATTAAAAAACAAAAAACAATTTTTATGGATTAAATACAGTCTTGCATTAATTTAGAGATGTATTTAATGTTTTGCTAAAATGGTCATATTTTTTAACATTTAAATTAAGTTTATCCATCTTTCAATCCTTTGTAACCTTTCATAAGAACAAATAATGCTGTCTTCTCATAAAAATGTACCTGATTTTATTAATTGAATAAAAAAAAAAATGTTAATATTTTTCTTTTTTTATCCCATTAAGGTAAGAAGATTACCTAAATATATTTATTTAAATTCATTTCCCACCATTGAAATATACCAGTTGATTGTTTATCCGATTGTTAAGGAGGGATGAAGTTTTAATTTAGTGTTAATTAGTTATCTGTATTTATTCTTTTATGTATTCTGCTTTAATGATCCATTAAGAAAATAAATGTTATTACTTGATCTTGAGATAAACTGTGGCTCCATTTCAATTATTACTTTAGTTTCATGAAATTCTCTTTGGCAGATTTACAAATAGAAAATATCAGTAGATGCACAGCAATGAGATATTTCCTAGCAACAAAATTTTGAATAAAATATTGATTTACAAGCTGAATTAAAAAAAATTATGAATTCATTCCTGAAATCAGGGGACTATGTCCGATTTATTTTTACAAGGTTTCAGAATTAAAAAATTCTGTTTAATATAAATTTCTTAAAATAACATTAGACACCCTTTCTAGACTTTGCCATGTTCTGGGGCGAAGCAATGACAATAAATGTTTGTTCTTTAAAGTATTATATTAAATTACTTACTCGGTTTCGTCTGACCAAGTAACATGCCGTGGTTGAAAATCATGTCTCAAAGATATTGTATCAGAAAATTCTTTCTGCCGGCGATGAACTACAACACATCCAACAGCCAAAAGGCAACATTGTAAAAGTATCCAAAAAAGACCAATTAAAGCTGCTGTGAGAAAACTTGTACAAATTTCTCTGGATTTTTCAGTTTTATCATCAATTGATCCTAAAAAATTAAAATAATGTTGAAATATTTTACTTGGAACAATAATTGACATTTTATTTTGCTAAGAAAGTTGAATCTTAATGAAATGTCTATCACTGATTTTATTTAGTCAATGGAAAAAATTAGCATATTATGTTGAGTCATTTTTCTTACCAAGGGAAGCTTGTAACAAATTTGTTGGGTTTGGTTCACTGTAATCTGAATGCACGACTATAGCGAGTTGTAATGGGACCTCTTGAAAACCACTGAGAGCGGTGGCTGATCTTTTTTTTCTCCCATAAGAGATTATTTCATTACCACAATCTGCCTAAAAAAGATATATATTCGTGCAATTAAAAATAAAACTAATGATAAATACTTTAAAAAATATTTGAGCATTGTTTATATTAGTATTGAGTTTAATAGAGTATACTGTAAGATTATTAAAATAAGAATAAAGGCGATAAAATTGAATTTTATTTTGGTTATTTAAAGATAAGAATAAATCACTAACAGGTTTGCAGATAGTTGGGCAGAAGGTTAGGACTAAGCTGAGAGCAAGAACTGGTGAAGAAGGAAATCTAAAAGCCTTAAACTCAGCAGACAACGTCTGCGGGCCAGCGATGGTAAGTGGTGGGAAAAGTGAAACTGAAGGGGGACATCCTCTTGAATCCAGCAGCAATAAAGAATCAGTATGGGTTCCAGAAGAAGCAATTAAATGTCCAGCTCTTACCATACTGCTATCTAGAACAAACAAAATTAATCATAACTTAACATCATTAATTGTGGAAATATTATTAAACACAATCAAGTTGGTAGGGGAGTGTGGTCTAGGAAAGAATATTCCAGATTATGTCTCACATTCAGAGGCGTAAGTAAGCACTCCCCTGTTTTCTTTACATACTAGTGGCATGAGAGATCGCTCACCTCCTTACATCTTATTTATTTTAAATAAATAATTACAAGTTTATTTGAATAAATCACAATTATTTTCTGTTGGCTTGTATCCCATTAATCGAGTTTACTTGCAAAGGTCAACATACTCATTCAATTTTTGAAACGAGTAACCTCTGGCCCAATGTTCAATGTAGTTTGAAATTCTTCATGCATGTATTTTGTTTTTGCTTTATTTTCAAATCAATAGAGGTTATTCCAATAATTTCTATATCATCTGCGAAGACCAAAATTATTGTAGATCATCTTAATGTTGTTCGTCGGCACCATCTTTAGTAGTATTCCAATTTCAAAAAGATCTTGAAACATTTATTCCTTTCTATTACGTTATGTTATACACCTTCCGAATAACTACTATGCATTATTCTGTAGGGATTTTCTCTGTCTTCCACACATCCATTATAATATAACAGAATTTTACTAATTATTCTGCTTGCTTAAAAAATTTCTATCTGGTAAGCAGTTCCACTGTTTCATAGATGTCTATATTATAGGGTTCTAATTCTGCTGGGGCCATATCTATTTTTTGTTTATTTGGTGGCACATAATTTAGGATCAATATTAACATTAACACAGCAAAGTTTCACCATTATTTGTCCAGAACTTATATTCTGACGTGATATGATCTCTTCCGTTTTCTCTACAGGGATATATTGTCGGTTTGAACGGTTGTAGGCTACTTCTGATTTTCTGTTAAAATTTTATCACTTCATTATTTTTCCTGAGGTTTCCATTTGTTAGTGTCCCAGCTTCCATTATCTTGTTTTCATGTGGTGTGTGCATTTTCCTTTCCTTTTTCTGGACCTGTATTCCTCCTCTAATCTTAAGTATCTGTGATGTAACTTTGCGAAGAAGTTCTTCTTTGAACCAACCAATGGCTCTCTTTAGCATTCTTCATTGAATTACCACATTTCTGGTTTGGTTTATAGCATCCAAGCACAGCAACCACTATCTCTTTCATGGTTTCTTTATACTATAACTATAGTTGAATCATATCATAAGCCTGATAGGTTTTTAAATATGGTGTTCATATTTTCAGAGTTGCCTGACCTCTAAGATCCTAATGCTTTTCAGTGTTGATTGTTGGCCATGTGGGACGTTGACTTCCAATTTCTGAGATCCTCATTCTGATCTTGAATATTATGATGTGATTAGTAGTCAGAATCAACATTTACCTCTCTATATGCAAGTTTATACTTCCATGATTATGATCTTGTTTTACTAAGTCCTGAAGAAAATTCACTACTTAGGTTGAAACTTTGGTACTCATCAAAAATAAGGTTACTGTAACAGTATGTTTTCTTCCCTTAGAGAGTACAACCAAACCAACTTCTCAATTAGATTAATATATATTTGTTTTAATATAATCGGTTGGTTTCAATAAAACCAAATTTTTTTTCAATCCAAAACAATTAAATACTGATATTTGGAATGATTTAGTTTAAAAGGGTTTTAAAAATTACATGAACTAAACTAGAAGTATACTGTTACATTGTTCAATTGTGTTTTCTGTTTTTTTATATATAATCAAAGCATTTTATTTATTTTGTTATCAATGAAAGTCCTGATAGGTGGAGCAAATTACCTTTATCTGGAATCCTTGTGGACTTATTAAAACTTTACAACTTTCATTCTAGTTCGGTAGGAATCATGCTTTGATAAGTTTGAAAAGATAAATTAAATCAAAAATATTTTAAGCTGTCAATAAAGTGAGACGAATCTTCATTAAAAATAAGGTAAACTAAGGCAAAGCTCAATGCAAGAAATCCATTTCATAGAATATACATCTACAAAGATAATTAATTAAATAAAGTAGCAAAACCCTGAATGGTGCATCCTAGAGAATATGCTATGGTATAAGAAATTAAACAGTATTAAATTTTGTGTTGAATGAGTTCATTATATGTTAATTTGGTGAAGTGGTATGGTCTCTTAAATGGTGTTTTTTCCTTATTCCAACAGCTGATTTTTAAAGTCAACATACAACCAGAACAGGTGGTTTACAACCATACCACTTCACCAAATTATTACACTATGGTACTCATTTAACGCATAATTTAAAGTTATTTAATTTGTTTAATTATAACTTCTTCAATCAATAAGATCCACTGTTTAGGACTTATAGGTGAATAACGGAAAAAAGACCTATTCAAACAAAAATTTCTAATTCCTAACTTGATGAAATTAACTAGTTATTTATTAAAAGTTTTAGGACCGCCAGAAACACTTTTCCAAGTTATTTTTGAATTAATATGTAGTATTATACCTCAGTTTTGGCAAAATTTGAAAATAACTTTTGTTTTTTGGCTTGTGATAGCTTACAGTTTAAGACATACTACTTAACCAAATTACTATGTTATAGGGTTGAGATCTATTCTCTTATAATCAAATAGCTCTGATTTATTTAAGTACACCATAAAGATATTTACTTACTGTATGGTGGACTGACTTCAATTTTCAATAAAATAGGATCTCCTAATTGAATTTCTTTGGGCTCTTTTCCAGTTTTAGGGTCAATAACCGATATCTTCGCTTTTGCCTTACCAATAGCTCCTTCATGTTCTATACTTGATCCTGTTATTTCAGTCTGTATTCTGCAAAGTTATTTAATATTACATAAGTAATTTACTGATCATATTACAAGTATTTTAAAATTACTTACTTCAATTGAATCTTATGCCGTTATGTAATCTAACTAGATTAAATTACCATGCAATTGATGTTCGTGTGTCGATTTTTAGTGAGCGAAATAGATACAATTAATATTAATACTGCACAGAAAATAATTGAACCTGGAGTTAAATCAAGGAAATGATCAGAGACTCAAATGAAACGCGATGGTGATTTAATTGTTAAAAAGCTTACTTTACTAAACAAGATAATTGATAATTTAACCAAAAAAAAGTTAATAATTGTGTTTCATTCCTCATGCATGATGATTTTGAATAACCTGGATGGACTAAGCAGTAGTATTGTTGAACTGATCTGAGCAGTGCCTCTCTTCATAAAGCATTCCCTTACACCCTTCTCCCAGTGTTGGGGACTTCCCTTGAGCTGTTTCCCATTAACGTTAGCCTCTTAATGCATCCTAGTTAGAAGATAGGTCTTCATTCTTAAAATGTTTCTAAACCGTCTTTGATAGTTTTCTCCTACTATACATCCTGTTGGTTTGTCTCTAAGGTTCAATTGTATGATTGTATTAAAGATGTAGTTTCTATTTGTTTTTCCTGATAAATCTCATTGTGAAGCTTTTACTTCATATCCAGACTGACTAGGATTCGGAAGTGTAGGTTAATATCGAAAGGAACTATATACAAGTTTGTATCCTTAAATAAATACTTGAATGTTTCAACATCAAAATTGAAAGCCTAAATTCAATTTCATAAGATTATTCAATTTTTAAATCTGAAAATATTAATCGGGAAACAACAGAGCAATAGAGGATGTTAAATTAGTTTAAAATAAAATGCAAAATTAGTCATGCCTGTATTACACAACAGTCTGTTAGTAACATAATAATTAATGTATCATAATATATACCCTGGTTCTAAAACTGAAAACCCTGTAGTGAGTGTTAAATTATCTTTAACTTCCTTGCGTGGTAAATAGCAATTAACTTTGATGATGCTATCTGATGCAGTCTGTATCAGTTGGTGCTTCTGAACTACTATCACAGCTGATGCCATCGTCCTGAAATAAGGCCATTTATTTTCTTTTTATCAATTTAAAATCTTTGATTTGAAGTGGGTTTTAACAGCATAATTCCATTAATTTCATTATGTATTCTTATACTAAGCAAAGTATTGGCAACCTGTTAATTTTTCCAACAGAAAAGGCGAGATGGGCATTACATTTTGCGGTATCATTGGCTGATAAACTCATTTTAAGTACGGTAATGTTTTGTCCTCTGCCCTGGACGAAGCAAGTGTCTGAATGACCCTGTGCATACAGCATTCCTTCAAATTTAGGAGAATTAAGTGTCACTGTCAGTGAAGTTTCATCACAGTCCACTGTTACTAAAAACAAAATATAAAATATTAACATTTTCTAATACCTTGTTTGAAACTCGTATTATTATTCAATTATAATAAATTACATCCATTAAGTACTAACACTCAATTAATAATTTCAATATATTAAACCTGGGCAGAATAGCCTGAAAATTTTAACAGTATATGTAAGGTTGTGAAATTATATTTTAAGATATGCTAATTTATATGTTATAATATTTTTTTTAAATTGATAATAATAATCTATAGGAAAAGCTGTAATTTAATAGATTGTGCAAGATGATGGCCAAATTTGCCAAAACATTGGTCATTTGAAGTAATTAATAAAGAGTGTTAGGACTTTATGGATGTAATTGATCTTAATCTTAATATTTTCAAAAAAATGTGCAAATGAAATAACAATTTTGGACATAAAACTTTTTTTTTATTACAAAATTATAATGCATTTACCACATTTCAGACTTAGACATAACCTAAGAGTATTCTTTAAAATCGATATATCTCCGTTTCCTAATTTTGTCTTACTTAAAAAACCTAAAATGTGGTTGCAATACAGACTGCCTAAGTCATCAATGAATTGACCAGAGACCTTAGAATTTGGAGGGCTTATTAGGTAACTATCTCTTGAAAAATAAAAAAGAACTGAATTTAAGATGATCAAATGCTCATGATCACTCAAATATTTCTTTTTAAGTTTAAATTGGAGTAAAAATAAAATTAATCTTGTAACTAACACCATATTAGTTTTTGAAAATATCATTTTTAATGATTTAAAATAATGTTTACATTACCTCTTATAAGTACTGAACATATTTCTTTCAAACTTACAATTGACACACGGTATAGCCTCCACATAAATCGCATCTTGAGTCGGTGTAAGTGAGGGAAGTATGACTGGCGAGAAGTGGGCAGTATCTGAGTGGAGTAAGCACTGGTGTTGCTTGTTGAGGAAGGAGAAGGCTCTGCACCGAAAATAGGTCTCATTCTGGCATTTATCTTTGCACTACAAAAAGAAATGTGTGTGAACCCGTAATGTTCATAATTAGTTACATAAGTTATAACAGTAAGTATAACCAAAAAAATTATTAATATTTATCTTATTACCTCATCTAAAGTTATATTGCCGGTCACCAGGTCAGACCTTATGGAAGTTTGATTTATTACAGGTTCATGCCAGCATTTGTTTCCTTCACTGTCTGAAAATGAAACAAAATCCATGTCAATTTATTTTTTACTATACAACCATTGAACACAATTCGATGTTAGTTTGATATTAATATTTAATAAAACAAAATAAAATAATAAAACTGAAATGTAGAATTATTGATAAAATATGGAATTATTCTAATGTAAAGATAAGTTCATTAAAACATTATTAACTATGCGTTTAGAGGTTTACTACTATTAATCTTGTGTAATAAAGGAATTACACATCTGTTTGAGAAGAAGCTACATTCTCCTTAAGAACTGTAAATAAAAACAGAAACCCATTCATCCAAATTCAGGGACTTTTTTTATTTATACATTATTACATAATTATTTCAGTTGTAACTTGAGGTGGTTGATAAAGAAAGGTTCTGCCTGGTGAAAGTAGATAAAAGTATCCCAGAATTAGTATTGAAAAGCTGTTGTTTTTTCACTGGTTTTTCATTTTTTTTTTTTTTTCTAATCACTGTCAGAACGATTTCAAAATGCTCCCATAAGTAATGGATCTCCTGCACTTGGGGCCACCCTACAACATTTATAACAATGCTCTCAGTTGCTATTTTTTGAAAAAAAAAAATGGGGAAAACATTTATGTAGGGTGTTCAGTAGGACAAACTAAGTTCATAGGGAACCAATTTGTTTAAGATATATTGACACTCTCGAAATTTTTAATTTTTTATAAGTGTCAGCGTTTGAAATTTTTGAAAAATATGGTTCTGTGGTGACAACGCTGCTATACTGTAACTACTTAAGAGCTATTTTAGCGCGACCTAGGAGCTAGGACGTGAACTGTGGTTATCAGATAAACGTATATTAACATATTGATTGGGGGTGCGGTCAGCAAAGAACAACATAAATAAACAAAAAAATATTCATTTATGCTGACGTTTCGACCTGAGTTTCAGGCCTGTAATATATATTTAATTAATATAAATACTTCAATTTTACACATGCGATACAGTGGTTCCCAATGCCCTAGGTGAATGCCACTTTCCTACAGACTTTAACCGCTTTAAGGATAGTTGTGGCAACATTTTTTAGTTTGGAAGGAGTGTCGCGAATTTTTTTTAGCCCAATAATGGTGCCGCAAAAAAAAGGTAAGAACCACTGATGTAATATTCCTAAAAATATTATTTAAATCAATAAAGATTACTAATTAATAATAGAATCTTCTGATTCACTAAAAACTAATGCCTCATATTTAGCTTCTCTCGATGGCTCTGTTAAGCCCACAGAGCAATCGTAGCAGTTGCTAAATAAGTCAGTTGACTGCACCCACCTAACGGATTCACCACCTTAGGTAACAGTGAGTGATAATACCAACTAACGGATGTATTATAATAATATTTCTGCTAATATCAAGCTGTATTGTTACTCTGGATCTCTTCCTAAACCTTTCAGGGCAAAACCAAAGACGAGTATACTCCTCGGCCGTCTCTGTCCTTTCGCTAGGATGGACAGATAATACCTGTAGAATTGACTACCCTCTCGACTGCAAGTAAATATCTTTAGGATTTCCCATTTCCTATACGACCTTAAGCGAATACCTTACTGAGAGGAGTTTCCATCTTCCTGTTAATTCTCTTCCAGTCCAGTTTACCTTATCAATATGAACATGCATCATCGAGGCCTTCTGATGTTACAGTACCTCACCTCATTAAAGGATGTTAGAACAAACAACACAAAGAACTTCGACTATTGTAGAGCCCGACGTGACCTCAAGCAGTGATAATAAGGAGCCGATCTCGATCAGGTATTTATGTTATCTACAAATCAGTTTTGACGATAAGTGTCGAGCTTTAAAGATGATGGGAGAAATAGAACAGAATACTAGCTGACTAAATGTAAAGATGCCACAGCAGAATTCATCGCAGTTCAACCTCTACCAGGAACTTTTGTTACGGAACCACGCTCAATGAAAAGCAAACCCAATGTCAAGGAGATGTCGCCAGCAAATCCGTCAACTTAAAAGCTAAAATTCGGACACCACTCATGATTTCAGCAGCTCATGGCTACCATTAATCAAGACGTGCTACTTCAAGTATAAGACTCAAAACTAATCCACTAGATTCCCTCCTAGAAATGTTCAAAGCTCATTCCCACTACCCCCGCCTTTCATCAAGGACAAAACCACAGCCCAGTCAAAAAATAGTGAATAAATCTCGGCTATATGAAGCTTTCAAATTAACATATGCAATTACATTTTGCCTGAAAATGTCTATTTTCGAATTTCCATCTTTATTAACAGCCATAAAGAAGATTTTTGTGCATAAAAACAGTTTTGTTAAATCTTGCAGGTATAACCTTGTTACAGTCCTTCAATTGGAGGAATCTTGTGGAAGGGATCAGAACTCATTAAAGGTAGTTAAATAAAAAAATATCAAATTTATCTGAAATGATTGATATGCGAGATTAACCGTGCCATAAAAAAGTCGTTTTACATAAATAACTTTCCCAAACAGCATCGAACGCTAAATCTATAAAATCATTCCTAATAGAATCGCCCCGTTCAAGTTTCGGTACATTCTTCAGTACATCACAGACTTAAAATCTTACTGTAGAAAAGTCGATTCATAAATTTAAGTACATTACTTAGCATCTGCCAACCTCACCTGCGCAATGGTTCTCAATATAGAAGGAATCCTCATGGACCGTAGGTATGAAGGACTCTGGGTCAGTCCACTTGCTCCTGGAACTGAGAGCACACCTTCCTGTTGAAGGGTGGTAGTTGACCGAGAGGCATGGCGCACTTTCGTTGTTCTCGATGCATAATTGGGAGCAGTGCCATCTACAAACAGATTGATATTACAAAAGAGCCGAATAATACTAAAAAGATAAATGGTTACTATGTTACCAAGATACAATTAACAAGATTTTATTTCTTTTTCAATACGTAATATGAAGAATATTATAAATGATGCAATCAATTTCGCAATAAATAAATTGTTAAATGTAATAAATATGTATAATACATACAAAACTTAATGAAAATTTAAAAACTTGCGATCGGCTGCTCAACTATGTTGATTTGCTAATACATAGTACAACGTACTAATCAGTCAGGCAATAGATAATATTTAAAGGGATGGGATAGAATTAGTTGTGACTAGTCGAATACATTGTTTTGTTTTTTTTCTCTTTTCGACTGGGTTAGTAGAGTTGACAGTACCCAGCCAAGGTCTAATACAAGTGATGATGTAGGATTCCCAGTGAGTCCATAATAATGGTTTCCGCCATGCTCTGAAACTAGTTCATCTCAACACCGAGTCACTCTAAAAAAAATTACTGGTTGTAAGATGGATGGTTCCTCTACTTCCAAACCAAAGCCCTTTTACCAAAAATTGCCTTTCGCCAAATTTCTCTCTATACTTTTCCTGTTTGTAAGGAATACGTTTTGTAAATGTCCTCTTTCTCTGCCTGTATCTTGACACTCTGATCCTGTTCATTCGTTTTAAATCTT
>NW_027113985.1:51323-52310 GCF_000696795.3 Halyomorpha halys
TTCTCTTCCTGCCTTGCCTTTCTTATGCTTTGTTACATAACGTACGAACCTGGTATTATATAGTCTATTTAGCGACACAAGCTAGGCGTTCTTGTGTTAACTTTTTTTCTTCATAGGACTACTCGTTCTCGAACATAACGATCTAATATGTTTTAAAAAAAATGAAAACTACAGTATTTTATCTCCTCAAATCATTCCTAAACACGTTGTCAAATAAAAATAGGTTTATCGATTTCAAATCCGTGTTCAAACATGATTACTGGAAGTAATATAAATAAATAAGTTTATAAGAGATTTAGGTAGGCATTATGTCCCAGATGGTATTAATTTGGCCAAAATCCTCAAAAAAGTTTTTCCAAATTAATAAACCTTTTTCTGGAGGAAGGTTGGAATCTCTTACTTGGTGTATGTTTCCTAAAAATTGATTCTTGGATGAAGACCGTCCCACGAAACAAAATCCTGGCTATCTCACTGATCCAAGGCTATAATTTAATACAAAATCGTATGAATAAAGCTTACTTATAGTGATTATTCTCACTATATGAGTCCTCTTTTTAAAAAAAAGTTTTTTAGTGCGATCGATCGCTAGAGCCGCAGTTGTGCGATACTATGGTACAAATCCATGGTCTTGGTTTGACAAGACAAATTTAGCAAACAAATTTATGTTTTGCGTCAGAAATCGCACACAACAAACCTGTTTAGTTTCCAAATATTTCAGTACCATAGGTGAAGGAATCAAGGAACCTGTAGTGTGACATGGTTCCTCTTTCTGGAGATAACTTTTAAAAAGCCATTGTAACATTGAAGTTCTGCACCTCAGTATCGTGGTAAAAGCTGTTAGAGCCTTATCAAGCCAAGGTCACAATGTGTTAAAACTAAAAAAATTTACATCTGTTAATTTGTTACAAATTAACAAATTAAATATTCTTACTTGTCTTTAACATTTGGGATTACGTTATCCAATGAACCAACCAACTCAAATCCAGG
>NW_027113985.1:52360-61278 GCF_000696795.3 Halyomorpha halys
CATTAAGTAAATATGTGGAATGTTTCAAACCCTTGAAAATCTTGGAAAGGAACCACCTTATGGTGGTACTTCAAACATTAATTTCAATTAGAAGGTCCCATGGCCATCTTCTTTTCAGATGCCTCGGAGAATTATCAGGGATTGTTAAGGAGGAGAGATTAAGAACTTATGGGTTAGGATGGGCAAGGAATTTGGAATGAAAAGACGCATGCATACCTATTTCGGGCTAAATCTGCAACGAAAGGGATGTTCAGGTCTTAGTGGATGAGTTTATTTGTGACGTAATAAGGAACATCAACGATTTTACGGGGGATTTTGGAATGTAGGGATAGGATACGGGAAGAATTTGATGGTTTGGTAGAGCCCCAGAGCTTAATTCCGTATGTCCAAATTGGTCCGATTATCATAGTAATATTAGAATTTAAATATTTTAAATTCCTCAAAGTCAGGGCTTGAGTAAATCCAAAACGCAAGTATTGGTGACTGGTGGGGGGAGCAATTCCAGGAAGTGGTCCTTTTTGCCAACTTGAAGCACCCAGTGCGCATTAACTGAAGTGGAAGTATCAAGATTCATTTCTCGGGACCGCTGAGAAATAAATATTGAATGACCCAGATGGAGATCAAACCCACAAAGGTACGTACCATCTGCGTCGCGTTCTTACTAACGCATGTAACATTAGAATATTCATATGTGCAACTAAACTTAGTTTCATAAAAATTAATGTCCTGACAGTGAAATTAATTTTTAAAAAAAATTCAATTGTTAATTTATCAAATTATTCCGGCTATATCGGATGATAGGCTTTAGCTTTAGAAAAATAGCAGAGTTGATTGTATCTTAGACCTGCCTACCTTGTGCCTAGTGTTTTTAAATTGAATACCATTATGTAATATTGGAGACTATTTTTGGATTATGATTGATATAAATTTTTAACATTTCAGTTACCTATTCCTAAAATAAAGTGAACTTGTTCTACATATAAACCGTATAACCATGTTTCAAATAAATTTAAATTAAATAATTATATTCAAGTGTATATCAGTGAGTGATTATGTTATATATCAACAAATGCAACCTACTAATGTACATATGCTGACTCACTACTAATGATTTCATGACGTATTACTTAAAGGATGTCCCAGTGAAACTCCGATTAAAGAAATTTTCTTCATTAATAACATCAATAAATACAATAGTATTAATCTAAATAATAATAATAATTATATTCATCGAAAATATAATAAATAAAGTTGATTCGCCGAAAATTTTCATCAATGCAGTCTTTGATCAATCGCGGCCAAGACTTTTTTGTAAGCCAATTGAATTGTTTTAAATCAGGACAAGCGTTTTGATTTGTGTACGAGGGTCTTTTATCCCTTTTGTGGAGTATTTAATATCTCTTATCATTGTATGATGGATAGGAGAAAATCGAAATACAATATCTCACGAATTTAATTTGGAGTAATTATCCATCTTTTGACATCGGCTTGGTCCATTTAATAAATTAGAAATAAAGTACAATTTCGCTTTTATGAAGCACTGCGATATTGGAATGGTATATCCAGATGCGTTTATATTATATTACAGCTACATGCCCGAAACATATTCTTTTATTTTTCTCTTATAATCTGTTTGAAAAAAAAAAACTAAATTTTTTTTTTATTATTAACTATCCATTTAGTTTCCAAGTAATTCATGATTGGATATTTCAGTCAACACTTTCTGACAACTCTGTCAATATTAATTTGTTAACATACAAATAGTAAACAATTTTTGCATTCCATTCAATTATTGTTTATTAGCATTTTTTTTTAAATAGGTTTAATTATTTGGGCTACTTTTGGATCCACATCCATTGGATAGGGAGAGAAATGCTTTATTTAGCCATGCTGCCCAAGTACATTGGGTTGCTACAATACACAGCATACAAATAAATCCATGATCGGACATATATACAATACATATATTTATATAATATAACAAAAACATATTTTTTCCTCCTACCTTTTCTTTTATAATCAATATTCGTCTACACACTAAATATTTTTTTTTTCTATTTAACAATTTCATTCCATTTGACAATTTTATTTCATTTAATTGACGAATTTATTCTCCCTATCTCACTCTCTCAGACCCATTCCAGTGATCCGCTACCCACGTTCGATCGGTTAAACAAATTATACGGATTTATCATTTGATAGCAATGTAAAATCAAACAAAAGACATAATAGTCACAGCAGTAAAATCAGTTTACAGAAAAACGAGTAAATAAACTAATAAATAAACGTAAAAGAAAAAGTTAGTTAAAAAGAATACTTAAGTGAATAAATAAGTTTAAAAAAATAAGTTAATGAATGAATAAGTTAAAATACAAATCTACAGGTCCCAAAAAATAAAAAAATTGCTTTTATAGTAACAGGAAAAAGTTTTAGTTTTTTCATCAGTATTAAGAAACCCATAACATTCTTCTTTGCAAAATAATGCAACAAAAACAAAAAATGGCAATGTGTTGAATTCTAAAAAAAAAAATAATAAATACTTCAAAAATAAGCGAAATTTAATATACACGTATATTATGGAGTAACCTAATGCCTCCTAAATCCGCTAGGAGATTCAGTTCTCATGCCAGGTATTTCCCACTCATAATGGGACGTTACAATTGAGGGTTGGGGACACTGCTCCACCTACCCACTGTTGAAGTCAGTAACCTTGACCGTCCTCCACATTTTTTTTAGCAATTCATCATCTCTAAGCCAATAATGGCGGCTTAAAAAAGAATATCCTTTATTTCTCTCTCTTAAGACAGATTATTGTTATACATTTTTCCTTTGTTTCTAAGAAAATAATTGTATATGTGATGAATTAGGGATAGGATTTTTATGTTTTCACATATTTTTACCTGACCATGATATCTGCGATTCCTTACTAACTAAAGTTGTTTCAAGACATTTCTGGCCAAAAGAAGCCATTTTTATTTTACATATTTTTAAATATTTGACCTTTTTTACATATTTTGTTGTAAATCACATATTTTGTGAAATATTTGTTATTTTTAACATATTTTTAGGTATTCTGTCATGAATCACGTATTTCCTTAAATTATTTGTTCAATTGTAAATACATTTTTCGCAGCAACTACATAATTTCAAAAGAACGCAAGATACTTAAAGGTGAAATTTATCATTTATCATAAATAGTGCGTAAAAATTCTAAAATGTGTGTAAAAACAAGAATCAATTAAAAAGAGCAAGGGTCTTATTCCTGTAGCATTTTCCTAGGATTTGTTTGTTTACTCTTCAATCCATTTCTCTGTTTCTTTCTTTCCACCTCAGATTCCACAGGTACCAATACTTATGTATTTAGATTTGTGCCGAGCTTTTGTCAGGACAAACATTCCTACCTACAAAATTAGCAATCCGGACTTAAAAACCTAAAAGTTTTTTTTCTTTTTAATAAGGATTATTCTTTATAATTTGTTTATAATTCATTCTGAGTAATTATTAATCAATTAGTTTAATTACAATTACTAATTAATGTCTTGTTATTAAACAGCTATGTTTTCTCTAAGTACATTTTTTGTACATATTTCAACATAATTTCTTTAAAATATTATTCATATAATATATAATAAATACATATTTATTTTAGTTTAATTACAATTACTAATTAATGTCTTGTTATTAAACAGCTATGTTTTCTCTAAGTTCATTTTTTGTACATATTTCAACATAATTTCTTTAAAATATTATTCATATAATATATAATAAATACATATTTATGTAACTTTTTTAAAGTTAATAAGTTACTAATTAATTAGTAATTTATATTGTTGAATAATACAAAATTTATAAATTCATATTTACATATTTTTTTTAATATTTGATAATTTATTAACACATATTTATGTACATATTTCGGATTTTTTAGCACATAAAAATCCTATCCCTAGTGATGAACATATTAAAATTCGAAATCTAATATTATCTTAAATTTTTCTTTAGATTGATACTTATCTTTTAAAATATTGTTTTTTATAATTTGATGGTATTTTTCAAAATCTAAATAAATAATTAAAAATGAGATGTCTGGATGACATAACATATGTAAAACATCACTATGTCCCCCAGACATCATTAATTGAAAAAACGAGTTGAATTTTGACCCTATTTCTATAAGCTAGAAATAATGGCTTATGAATTCAGAATAGAATTCAGTCTACTACTTTCATTTACGCGCGAACTTATTTTCCTTCGCAAAGTTTTATTTCAAAAACAGCTCGTTCGATCTTGTCCAAATATGGAGTAATGTTGGGGATTAGTGTAAACATGGTTTATCATAAATAAATAACGACTAAAGAAAGAGTAATAGAATAATGAGTATTTTTATAACCAAATTATTAAAATTCTTTTTTAAAAAATAGGTTAATAGGTATACAAAAAATTGCGCTAAATTTGCACCTACAATATCTATGTTAAGTCAAAAATTTTAGAGATACTGGGTAGAGAAAATAAACCAACAGTACTAGACTTATAAAAAACTCGCTTTCCAGAGGCTATGGCCAAGTTCCTTAAGTCGAAAAGTATAAATGTTTGAGGATGATATTTCATGCTGATTTACAGATGTTGGATATACTTCTCAACATCTTTGCCACGTCATGAGATCTTTATCACCAAGTCTTACTCACAGACATCTTTAAAGAAAACAAAAGCAGGAGAAGTAGCTTCTTCTAACAATAACCACTTTTTTTATTTGACTCTCAGTTTGAAAATCTAGTACCAATTGTACCTAAATCACTAATTTTATTCCAAAATGTTACATACTGGATGCCATTTTTTATTTCTAGGTCGCCATTGATACGTATTCAACACAGGATCCAAGGATGACAATGTGCGTAATGCCATGACATAGAGATGAGACGATGCGTATTCACCTTGACGCATTGCTGCTGACGACATCTATCATAAAATTCAGATTTGTACCGAGTTGTGAAATTTACATAGATACCATCCTACACAATGAAGAATCATTGCTTACAAAACATTGAATGGCTAGGTGCGTCCTGGCAAATGTTCTTGAGGTAGTTGTAATAGTATCTTAGAGATTAAAATAAAAACTGTTGGGGTAGATAATTTTGGTGTTCGGAATAAATTTTACTTTTAATTTTTTTTTCATGCTGTATGATCCATTTCCACATAAGTAAATACAGTAATAAATTAATTTTATTGACAACAAATGATACAACAAAAATACATTTATTTAAAAAACATATTGTACTTACTTCCGTAAGTATCAAAAAAAATCCAACAATTTTTGTGTTGGATGCTCTTTGCGTTTTAAGATATGATTTTAATTATGTCGCTAAATCGTATAATGAATAAAATAATACGGATGTATAAAAGAAGAGGTGCCTTCCACCTAAACAGGAAACCAGATACGATCGAGTTGCAGCGCCCAGGCAGGTTCCATATGCAATGTACACTAACCCAGTTCATTTGATTCTAGAGCTTGTCTCTTTGTTTTTCAAGGATATCGACTTATTCAGTAAAAATAGCATCGGTAGGATGGTGTGGTTTTTCCTCCCATGAGATAATTAGTTTAATAACGTGGAATGGTATGGTTGCGGTTATTTATTTATCGGTTTATCAAAGCAAACTAGTGAGATTAAATGAAAGGTCACCACTATTTTAACTGGATTTGCTCTTTATATAACAGGTGAGGCGATGGATAGTTTCTATTGAAAGACATTTTTAACATTAAGTTCCTGGCCATTCGGTGAACTATACTCATTTTCTAGAGACCGGATTTTCGAGCAAATGCATCTTTTGTCCCCTAGTTCCAAATTCCACCAAACCTCAACAGAAATTTAAATCATGTAAAATACGTTCAGATAATAATAATTTTATAAAAAAAAAACTTAAATAGTAATAAAACTATTATTATAAGCCAAAGTTTCGCTCCACATTGCATAGCTTCCTCAGGGCTAAAACAGATACAAACTAAAACAATGTAGGGGAATATATAATATGAAATAAAGTAGACCAAGGTATATAATTAACTAACTAAATATGATTATTTGAAAATTTGATTAAAAATGAAAAAAGTAAATTAAAGAAAAAAAAAAATGTGCAGAGAAAAGTATAGATAAAAAATAATTACAAAAATTCATTAGACAATTAATAAAAACGGAAATAATAACAAATAAAAAATTAGATAAAGAATGAAATATTATTATAAAAAAAGAAATATTTCTTTCCATGTTTTGGAGTTTTTCCCAATTTTGCACGTTTTGTGTTTTTTTCTGCATAAAATTGGACGTTTTACTCTTTTTAGGATAAATTCGATTTTTGCTGCATACAATTTTATGCTTGAACTAAATTTCTCATATTATGCACTTGAAGGTATATGTATAATATTTATTTATTAAATTATGCTTTACATCATTTATTTTATAAAGTTTAAAATTGACAAATTTAAGGTAAAGCAATGCATTAATTGAAGAATCAAATTCAACCTAAAAAAAAAATAACAAGTTATGGAGAACGTGTAGAGTTATTGTTATTGGCTCAAGCCCTTCATTCTTCTGTTTGACAGTGAGATAAAAGGGAATTTCATTTTTATCTTGTATATTGTTATATTATATTACCTATGTATGTAGTTTATTTTAAATAAAAATCAATTGGTCAGATAAATATAAATATATTTAATGAAAGTTTTTCTACACTTAATTATTACTTTTCAGTTTATTGGTAAATGTGTTCATTTGAAAAGCTAAGAGGAAGAAAATGCTATGTGAAATTTTAGGGGAAATTCAAAAGGGAATTTGCTTGGAAGAATGTATTAAATATTTCTTTCTATACAGTGCCATGGATATCTTTTTTAAAGGAAATCCACAGCGAAGGTGATGTTTGCCTAGTTATCAACAGGTGACCAACCTATTCTAAACAAGGTGGGGGTTAAGTTCTTCAGATTGTGGGACCTCTACTTAGTGAAAAAGTCAACGCCTCAGGCCCGATTCGAATAGGCACTGCCGCAAATCTCAGAACGATGGATCTAGGCCTAACCATCTCAGCTACAGATGGCCCTTTTTTAAAAATTAAAATCGAGTTAGTTTTATGGAGTTTAATCCTCTATCCATAGATAGAGAGCAATATAGAGAGGATTTCAACGCAAAAACTTATTAAAGAACAGATTTGTCAGAGTTTATCTTCAACTTATTTAACCTATATTTCAAATACTATATTGTTGACCTATATGATTTATTGTAGGATGGCCGTCCGAGTGGCTGTCAAGAAAGGTGCAAAAATAGCAGGAAAATTATTTATTAGTAATAAATAAATTCCCTACTTTGCAGGGCTTTATTCGGTCTGAACCCTTGAAGATGTTAAGTCTAATGAACATTCTAGGAGTAATTTTGAGCTAAGTTAGAACACAAGGACAAGCCTATGTCCTCAGGGTCTTTCCCTTCTCTACTCCGTCTTCACAGATAGCATCAAAGGAGTTTGGTCCTTTAACATGGCACTCATTAAAGTTTATATAGGTGGGAAGAAACATTAACACTAACGTTTTTATGTATGAGATTTAAGATAAATTCTAGTGCGTGTGTGTTTGTGCTACAGAGTTTTTTGCAAAAAGTCATTATTCGTGTGTAACCCCGTAGGTTAAATGGTCGGGTAGAGGAATCAGCCTTAGTACTCTTCTCAGTAATTTCTAGTTATTTACAAACTCCTCGTTTTTTTAATTGTATTCAATGATATTTTATTTATGCTAATAAAAAAAAAATCATGTGATACAACCGGATGCAATACCTGGGAATCTGTATTTTTTGTCTATTGTTTATTTTTTAATAAGTCATAATTAAAGATCGGATCTTAATTAATTTGAAGCGAAATCAACAAATTTACTATTTAAACAATAAGGGGAGGCAAACGTTTAACAAACTAGGGAAACGGAAAATCGAACTGCGCAAAGGCTCGGCAGGTTAAAAATCATTAGAATATACCTTTATTTAAGCTTTACTTCTTGACCTCCACGACTTTATACATTAAATTTTTTTTTCAAAAATCTTTGGCTTACCAATGATATATAATACGTCTAGATTATTACTCTAGAAAATAGTTTTCCAATAATCTTCTTAAATTAACTATCAGTTCCTTTCATAGTTTATATTTATCTATTTATCATAACTAATAAAAATATGATAATAATAATAATGAAGGCTTTACGAACTAGAAGGTTCGATATCGATACCACCATCGCTCTGTACATAAATCCTTCCAATCAGGTCAATTAACTTAATCACTTTTAATGCAATCCTCCCATCTACGTTGCAATCTACCCATTGGACGTTTACCCATCGGTTCAGAGTTTATTAACGTTTTAAGGATTCGCTCGTTACTAAGCCCTACAATCTTACACGCCCATCTTATGCTGTAACTTGAATTATAAATTATTTACCGGGTACAGTACTCTTAATTCAGTGTTGTTAAGCCTTCCAGATTCTCAGTAAATTCAGCCTTTTTCGGTCCGAACATTTAACGTAATATTTTATTTTCGAAAACCTTGAGACGCTATTCATCACTTAGTGTAAGAAGCCACGTGTTGCACCCATAAAGAACAGTAAGAAGGATAATAGTTCTGTAAATTCTATTTTTTAAGTTTTTGGATAGAAGGCCCGAGCTAAGCAGTTTATAAATTTAAAAATAACAAGCATTTCCCGCATTCAACTCCTTTTTATTTCCTCATACGTTTCGTTGTTTCCAGTTACCGTAAATTTCCAAAAACTACTGTTCCAGTAGCCTAAATATTTAAACCTACCTACCTGTTCAAACTATCCTTCGTCCTATATCTATATCACTGAAATTTCACGCTTTTCTACTGCTAACCATATATTTTATTTTATCCGTTCATTTGTTTGTTT
>NW_027113985.1:61956-68281 GCF_000696795.3 Halyomorpha halys
AAAAAAAAAAAAAAAAAAATGGTCCTCCTATAACCAATTAAGGTTAATAACATCGAATCTGAAATATAGTTTAAAAGAGTTAAAAAAAAAAAAAAAAAAAAATGGTCCTCCTATAACCAATTAAGGTTAATAACATCGAATCTGAAATATAGTTTAAAAGAGTTAAAGATAAACCCAAATCAATTATTAATTTTTTTTTTGTATTTAAATCCTCTCTGTATAGCATACATATTAATATCATTGTCAATACCATAGTTTCCCAGAAAGATCTTCCATATGAAACCTTTTGAATCGACCTCAATTTTAAGTTTTATAAAAAATATGCAAGGGACTATAAAGAAAGAAATATTTACAGACACAATAATACAGTAATAGGATAGTGAGAAAAAAATAGAAAAGAAAAAATATATAATTACCAATTATCCTTCGTAATTATATGCACTTCCAATTTTTTAGGTGAATAAAAAAAAAGAGAATCTATATCTGCTCTGAACATTGCAGTTGTTTCAATTTTAATTATCGGCAAAGATAATGAAGTCTAGCAAGTAATGAGTGGAACTGTCCTAGTTGTATTATATTTGGGGGTTTCTATTCTTCTAGATGTACAGTCGAATTTCAGGCCAAGGTACGGAATGTGAACTGAAAGGACAGGTTTCGTATCGAAGAGTGAAAGTAAAATGTTAAGATTTGTTTAGTTAACTCAAATTCGCCTTGAGTTAAGGAGTTTGAACTATTGATACGGTTTGCTAAGATAAATTCAGATATATTAGTAATCAAGCATTTTGTCAGTCAAGAACTGATCCTTAAGATAATAGTATAGGAGCCAAATCCTATCATAGAAACTGTAATAAATTTCTATCACACTTAACATGAAAATATATTTCTTAGTTAGACTACTACTCTTGTGTTTTCAGCCTATTAAAAAAAAAATCTCTCTTATCGTTTTAAATTAATTACTTAAACATTCACTGATTAATACGTCGACCTACTAACTTGGTTAAAAAGTATGTCGTAAACCAAAAAATGAATTTTGTATTCAAATTTTGCCAAAACTGAGGTAGAGTACTACAGAATCCAAACTTAAAACGGAAACTCATTTCTGACGGTCCTAAAGCTTACTTAATAGTTGATTAATTTGATCAAGTAATGAATTATTATTTCATGGTACTCATTCGATGCATAATTTAATCTTCTTTATTTTTTTCAGTAATATTTTTTCACTACGATTAACTTTTTAGGGTTTATAGGTGAATAAGACCTATTAGACGAACATTTATAATTTCCTACTCGATCAAATCAATTCTGTGCTTAGGACCAAGAGAAAAATGCATTTCAGTGTTTGGGTTCTATGAAGTAGTATACCTCAGTTTTGGTAAAATTTGAAAATAAATTTCGGTTTTTTGTTTACTATATACCACTAAACCAAATTAACATGTTATGGTAATCATTCGAAGCAGAATTTAATGCTGTTATCTTATACCACATGTTTTTCGCTAGGATTAACCATTTTGAAACTATAGACGTAAAACAAAAAAATTAGTCAAAAAATTCAAAACAAGAAAAAACGTTACTTTATTAAATTAATTATAATTAGAGTTTCAGAACCGCCAGAAATGCGTTTTCGGGTAAAGTGTGGTAGAAACTATTCTTTAAAAATTATTTGCAGATTTATGTTCTATAGGAAGGATTTTACACTGCACTATAATGGATAAGACAGAAAAATGTTTTAAGGAACCAGATGAGGAATTGAGTTTAAAGAAGAATAACTTGCATATTTAATGTATAAATAAAGATAAAACATGCGTTTATTACTATTTTAGTATTGAATATATTTCCATACTATCAAGAAACTACATTATTACATTAGAGTTATCCTTCAATTGATTTCTCTAGGCGAATATTTTTTACCTAACTAAGGGCCGACGAGGTTATTTACATGCTCAAATAATCATTAATAATTTTTTTAATACTGGTATTAATAATTAAAGCTGCTATTTTAATAGATTATCCTCGATGATGAATGATTGGCCGAAACGTCGGACGTATGATTAATAAAAAGTATTGAGATTTATTGCATAACCTTAGCTATTAATAATAAAACTAAAAATCTCGAAAAAAATAATAATATAAATGTAAATATTTATACTCACGTTTGAGGCAGAGTTTGTAGAAGTAGTTGACAGCAGGGTCAGATTTGATGGCCTCTTGGTAGCCCGGTATGTTGGGCACTCGATGGCACGAAGACTTGGCGTAGTCGACGACGAAGCCAAGGCAGTCGGTACTCGATCGGCATCTGAAACAGGTTCCCAAATCATACATTTGGTACACAGTAGGTTCGACATACCTTTAAAGGAACAAGTCCAAGGAATTAGGTTTCCATTCTGTTCGTCTTACTAATAAGGGGAGCTACGCACGTAGGATCACCGATTTCAATAATACGTTTTTTGGTGATATTAGGTTGAATAATATTAGACATGTGTCCGAGGGTTCTTGCCTATGCCTACTGGAAGCTGTGAAATGAAAAATTGAATATGTTCAAAAATTGTTTGTGTTATTGCAAAGAACCTTGGCTTTGTAGGTGAACATCATATACCAATAATTTTTTTTTTTTTTTAGAATAAAAACAAAAGATCATTGATCAATATTAAATGAGTTCAAGAGAGTAAAACATTACAAAAACCAAAATTAGCTTCCAGCAAATTTGACAAAAAATTTTGTAGAGGTAAAATAAAGTCATCATTCGGTTTTAGAGTCTTTCGAAACACTAACGTACGAATTTTTATATAAATAAAAAAAATGTGTTTGTATTTTGGAGATTTTGTTTCTAACAATGTCCCACGTTCACGAAATAAATCAATAACGCCTTACAAATCCAACGTAATTAGAACTGTTGCAAAGTTATAAATATTCAATTTTTGCCTTCATCTGGCAGAAAAAGCAGTTTAAATAAAGAATAATTTCTCAAACGTTTTATATTGTATCTCCGGTTCTAATCTGTTTACGATTCATTTAGTTTAGAGGACCCTTAGCTTCTTTCAAGGATTAGTGCTGATTTATTAAATTTATTGCAATTTTCGAAAAAAAAAAAAAAAATTGAAACCCATCAAGGTGAAAATTTTTATTTTTCCGACTAATTCGAATTGAAAATATTGAATATGTTTTTTTGGGGTGTGACAATTTAATATTAACTTTATTTCCCCTTAAAAAAATATTTTGTCCCACTTTGCTAGGTCTATTATGGTATCTTCAGTTAATCATATATGGTAATATATATGGTTAACATATGGTATATATAATGGTAAAAACGTATTACAAGATTTTTTTTTTCGCAAGGAGAATAACAAAAAAATATATTCGATTGTATTAATCGAGTTTAAATGTGTACATAATAGCAAAAATCAAAAATCGCTTCTTATAATGTATATAGTGGGCCTATTAAAATTTTTAAAGAAAAAAAAAGCTCAGATTCGTTTCTGGTATTCTCAAAAACCCCTAAATATAAATTTTCATAAACCTCAAAAAATATTTTACTTGATCCACTTCACAACGTCAATTGGTAGAAACTTGTAGGAGTAGACCATACCAAACTTACAGAAGTAGACCATTGAAACAACTCAGACCGACTGAAACTTGGCTAAGTTTGTCAGGCACAATATTTTTTTTAATTTTATGAATACGTAAACCTTGGTAGCCTACCCTTGTGATATGTAAAGCAGACAGTCATTCCAACGTAAATCCGCTTGAAAATAATATGTTTTCTGAGGTGTTCCTCAAGGTAGTATCCTTGGTCCCATCCTCTACACCGTCTATACAGCTGACATTCCAACCAATCCTAACACTATCCTCACCACGTATGCCGATGACACATGTGTGCTCGCTGTTAATAATAACCCATTAATTGTATCCCAAAATCTCCAACAAATCCCATCAAATCACCATTACCCTTCGTCGTAAACCTACTGATTGCCCTGCAGTTTCATTTAACGATGTAACTCTTACCCCTGTCGAACAGATCCGCTGGACTACATTTGGACAACCGATTAACCTGTAATCCTCACACCAGACTGAAAAGACAGGAAACTCACGTCGATTTCGACTATTGCAGCACTTTCTAGACAAACGGTCTAAACTTCCAACACATTACAAAAGACTGAATTTACATGACTGTAATAAGGCCAATCTGGACATATGGAGTTGAGCTTTGGGGCTCCACTAAACCTTCGAATTCCTCTCGTATTCAATCCTTACAATCCAAAATCCTTCGTAAAATCCTCAATGCTCCTTACTTTGTCACAAATAAAATCATAAATAAAGACCTTAATGTTCCCTATGTAACCGATCTAGCCCGAACCAGCTCCTTCCATTATACACTCTTTAACCACTCAAACCCTTAGTTTCTAATCTTGCATACTCTTCCGTTCCTGACAATCCTCCGAGGCGCCTGAAAAGAAGATGGCCACGAGACCAGCTAATGTAAAATGTCATTAGAGTGCTACCAATGGGTAGTTTCTCTACACGCCTGTAACACTCCAATTTAACTTAAATCAGATTTACTAAATGTATTATAATGTACAGTTGTAAATAGCAATAAATAAATATTTAAAAAAAAAAAAAGTTTTCTGAAACAGAACCCTATAAATATTAAATTCTGTAACAATTATAAAGTCATATTTTTTTAACAAGATTCACTGATACTGGTACTGGATTCGAACTTTTCTAAACTTCCCTTCATATAGACTGTAACAACTTTTACAGTCTTTGTTTAATTTAACAAATTCTTTAAACTTTAAATAGATTTGATATTAAAAAATAAAACAACAATACCATCTTAAATAATAAAAAACTAAATCGAAAATCAAAACGATTTCATAACATTTCACTTGGATCTTGGAATGCGGTAGCGTTCTGTTCCACCAATTCTGTAATCGTTGGTTTTTTGGGGATTTTTAATAAGTGGGATAGCGTATTACTTAACAGAGCAATTGGTGAATTGTCCATCCCATAACGTTCTACTTACCGAAGTAAACTTATAATTGAACTGTAAGTGTTGGCATGTTACTGGAGCTAGTCTTATTATTTATCTAATCCAGTAATAGAGATTACATGAAGTGTTCGCGTAACAAAGTCGGCTGGAAAAAATCTATGTAAGCAGATGATACTCAATTGGAGGTTCATTACATAAAAATGAAACTGCTAAGATAATATGAATTTGTCAGTTATGTTATTTGTCGTATTTGTATAAGTGTCAATTGTTTTAATACACACAAAGACAAAGGCATGTAAAATTTATCCTCCAACAAAAGAACAATGTAACCAGCAAGTTGTTTCAGCATCAAAATTAATTAAATAACGAAAGACAAATTATCCAGAATATTTAATTAGCTACACTTTTAAACCTTCAACAATATTTTTTTACTCTAAGCAACGAATAGAAATTTGGAATAGATAGATCCTAGAAAATGGGCGAAATGGCTGAAACGTAGGAGTGTAAAGATAATAAAAAAAGTATTGAGACTATATTGACGTTTTTTTATTATAAATAATGAATATAATTTCTTTATTATTCGTGGTTTATTCAGGAACTATGACAGTAATTGTAAGTTAATTTATCACCCACAAATAAAGATTATTACCGATCTCCGTTTTGACATTGTACATCAAATTTCGAAAACTTTGGCTTTATGTAGAAGCTATATTGAAAACGAAATTGTTATTTTTATTATAAATCTATCCTTTCATAGTATATAGGATTTGTACCCGGGTATATGTATATTAATGAGAAAAATAACATAAGTTATGCCTTAAATAACTTTAAAACAGGCGGCAATTATTTTAGGCGATCTATTATCAACTATTAATGAAAAACGAAAAATAATTTTTACTAAATATTACAGTAAATAGTAGTCTATATACAATTGTGTGACAATAAAAAATGAAATAAATTATAAGAAAATAAATTCAAATATATAAACAAAAATAAAATGTTAAATCAGCAGAATTGTTATCTGGTTATCTCTCTGGATTAAGCGGAAACATTTTACGGAGACTGAAGCTTGCTTACATTCTTTCTGGTAATGAAAGTTCCATAAGGTAGAAGGGCGTTCGTAGCTGAGCGAGTTAAAACGCCAACTTTGATTGGCTCGTGACTGCAGCTGGTCGGTTCGAATCCGGCCTGGGATAGCAGGATCGAATTTTATTTCTGTAGTGGTTCCACGAAATGAAAACTTGACCTCCTACCATGGTTAGATTAGAGTCCAGGAAGGGGGTAAATAAAAAAAAGTTTGAAAATAATCGATAGCGACGATCGACGATTGGTAATGTCTAT
>NW_027113985.1:68451-70762 GCF_000696795.3 Halyomorpha halys
TGTGTACTTTCTAATATATTTTTTATACGTCTTATTGTCCGTAGTCATCAAGTACATTAAGAAAAATCACGTAACCAAATTACTTCCAAACATTAGCTTCTTAAACACTTTTTTAATTTTCAGAACAGTGTGGTGAACGTCATAGGAGGAAGACATTTTAAAAATGAATAACCTTTATGCAAAGTAGACGTAATGCATTAGCGTTAGTCTAGATTATTATTTGAGGCCCCTAATTATTCTGATTGTTCATTCTCTACTTTTTGAAATAGTTTAATTTCAGAAACTGGACCAAGTAATATTATACTAAATACTTAATTATGTTAAAGATTATATAGTGTTTAAACAAGGGAGATTTTTACTGTTTTAATGTTATAATTACAACAAATTGTTAACGATTGACACAGTCATGAAATATTTTTGGATTTTAAATGGAAAAAAATATAAAATAATGGTTAAATGTATTTTTTAAACTCCAAAAGAAAAAATGCCGTTTTTATTTAAGAAATTCGTATATTTGATAACCATGATAACTAGTGGTGGGATCTTTATATGATAATAAAGTAAAAATATTCACATCAATAGCGTTTATTTTTACGTAATTATGTAATAAAGCCCATAAATTTTGAATATAAAAAAATAAAAATGGAGAAATGCAACTTTCAATTATTTTCAATCATTTTCAAAAAAGAAAATAAATAACATATCTTAAAGAAGGTTATTAACAAAAAACAATTTTATTCTTATTCTTTTTTTAGGAATTTACACCATTTTTATTACTTTTTTATTCTTTTAACATCTGAACAACGTTTCGTGCTTTTTTTGCCTATTATCCAGTTGTTACTATTATTATTTGTCACCTTATTATGAAAACATTTAGGTCGTTAGATACAGCTTATTATTTTTTTAAAAAATACATTTAATTGTAATGGTTAATTTAATTCGTCATCCTTTCTCATTAATGAATTGAGAAGTGAGATGCACGATTGAGTTGCAAAATCGATTTTTGTCAACCCAAATATTGCGATAAGTTTGCAGGTGTAATAGATGAAATGGTACTTGACAGTAATAAGAACCCTACCTAGCATTAAGCTAATAAAGTTTCATAACATTATGAGTTTATCTTATAACTAACTGTTATAACTGAAAAAAAAAATTGTATGGAATAATAAGAAAAAAGTCCCAATTCAAAACACAGAGATAAGAACTAAAATATTAAGCATTTTTAAGAAAAAAATATGCAAAATATGAAAGAAAAAATTTAAGAACAATGAAATATCCAAAAATATGTTAAATAAATTCATTTCACATTGTTAAAAACATCACGAAATGTTCATAGGAAGCGCAAAAATGTACATAGATGTAGAAAAAACATGTAAAAACAAAGAAATCTTATTACGAAATGATAAATGTTCAATACAAAATAAGTATTAAACGCTACAACCTAAAATAATGTATTACGGTGATAATAATAAAAATATCTTTAAACACAGCATACTTATACATTAACCATAGTGTATGGCATAGCAATAGTTTCTGAAACCCGTTACTACAAGTACCCACCGTCACTTTATGAGTGCATAGTAGACCCAACTAATGCCAAGGTTCTAGAGCTCAATAATCAGCAATACATTGAATGAGAAATGAATTTCTTGTAATTTACAAATTAAAGCCGAAATTAGTTAGGTTTTTAAAACCAAACCTAAGCAAAACCGAAATTTGTACCTTAAGTACAAATCCACAGATAAAATTAGAGTGATAAATAATTCTTGATGTGAATAATACCATCAAGGAGATAGTAATTTCATTATTTCCTCATGACAGATTCTCATCTACAGCAAACATATAAAATTCAAATGAATGAATAACGTGAAATTCATGACAAATGATCATTACACAATGATTTTTCATCCTGTAATAGAACATTTTATTGCTGATGAGTAGGTCTTTATTGGGATATTTTTCAGCTTCAGGGAGGCACATAGTTTATGGTCATTGACAACAAAGTATTATACATTTATTAGCTTTTTGTAACGGTATAAAAGTGTGAGTGGGTATCTTTATGAACAAAGGGGAGTTGTTGCCGTACTCCGTATCACTGGTCCATTGGCCAGGGACTGTCAAATGTTCTTGATGCCGTTTCAGTATGCACACAATTATGCAGCGGAAATCGCTGAATGCCCTCAAAGACTGGGTGTAAATAAGGGTACCGAAGTGTGAGAGCTCTTTGACATTCGCTGCGGGGAAACCCGTTTGAAGAACGGGCAAATGGCAGGCTGCAGGGCGTTGGTGTAAGTAATTTCAAAGAAACCCC
>NW_027113985.1:71383-79141 GCF_000696795.3 Halyomorpha halys
TGTTTTATGCTTCATACCTAGTTTTTTTCAAAATTCAGCTATCTATGAAGCATTTGTTGAAAAGAGATTTGTTATGGATGAAACCTAAATTTTTTGGTTCGATAAAATAAAGAGCCTTATATTTGATAAAATAAAGAATTTACTATTTAAATTTTGAAGAATGTACGAGTAGTTTCTTGTAGTTCAGTCTAGTATAGGGATTCCTAAGTAGCGTCAAAATGGAGTCCTAAGTAGCGAATCTGTTCAGCAGGCGTTAGTAGGATATGAAAAAAATATACAGTAGGACAGGAGAGTAGAGGTTTACGACGGAGAGTAAATGTGATCTGATAAAATTTATTTTGATTCTCCAGCTGTGATACCATTCTTCAATGAATGTTATGTGTCACTGCACAGTTTTTGATGCAGTAGTAGGGTCATACTTTATAGAGAGTACACATGTGTCATCAGCAGATGTCGTTAGGACTGTATTAGGGTAGGTTGGGATATCAGCTGTATAAACTGTATAGAGAATGGGACCTAAGATACTACCTTGAGAAGCACCTGGGGACTGAGAAAAGAGATATGAGTAGGCTAGGTAATGATTTACTATAAAGGTTCTATCAGAGAGGAAGGAACGGATAAATAAGAAATATGTTGGAGGAAGGCATTGATGGGGTTTATAGAGCAGTGCACCCAGCTAGATACTATGGCACCCAGCCATACTTGGTCAAAAGCTTGATTAACGTCGAGAAAGATAAAGAGAAAGTACCTCCCGCGCTCTAATGTGGAAGATATGACATATATCACGCGATGACACTGTTGTATAGTTGAAGAATGTTCTAAATCCAAACTGGTGCCCAGGAATAACATGATTTAAATCAAGAATAGATGAGGTATTTAATAGAAGGTTTCTTGGATTTTTCCCATGATGGAAAATAACACAGTTAAGGAAGGATATACATGTTTGTTGGAACAGTTGTAAATTTCAATAAATAAATAAAAATTGAGATACGATTTTAATGAATGACATCTTACATCATCCGTTTGTTAAATGGAACTTCAAGGTAAAGTTCACTGCGATTTATTATTCAGGAAGAATATTTCTATAGGAACTATTTGAAAAAAGTAATTATATGAGGCCTATTTCCTCTGTATTTATCGCTTACAAGCCTTCAGTTTAATAAACAAATAGGCTTTCAATGTAAACACTGAACTATCAAGGCTGCTGTGGCTATATGCAAAAAAGAAACGTGAGTGCGATAAACTGTATTAACTCAGTTAGTGATTCATTGATGGCTTTGCAACCTACGCATTGAACGACAATACCCTTCTCCGAATAATAGCTAAGATCATTCCGGAGAAGAAGGTAGGTGGAGTGGAATTTTACATATATCTTGAATTATAATATTTATAAATTATTTCAAGAACCACATACAATTATTTAAAAAAAAGAAGGATAAATTCCTAGTGCAGTATTGGAAAGTACAATACTTCCTAATTCCGACCTCGGCGGCTGAAACTGTTTATGGTATAGATATTTTTATATCTATCATATGTCATAGTTTGATATATTGGCCAACTTCTTAGCTCCTTAAATTATTGCATATATTTATCTATAACAAAATTAATAACCAAATAATATTATAAACCTGTTAATTATTATAAACCTGTAGTCATTTGCTCTTATATTAAACAACAACCATATTACAGTAAGTCAGTAGGTATAACTGGGTACTCCATGGTATAAAAATTGTACAAAGAAACCAAGCAACACAATTCATGATACTATTACTAACTACTAGTTTGGCTACAATCCTGTGTATAATCCTACCCCCTCAAGCAGCTCCCGCCAATTGTCTCGGTCCCTTGCAGCCGCCATCCATTTCCGAAGTCCCAGCATATTTGTTGCATCAGCAGCAACACCATCTGCCATCGCAGCTTTAGTCTTCCTCTTCTCCTGGTACCATGGAGTGGCTCCATCAATAATTGTTTTTGTGGATCCTCACTACCCATCCTAAGGACGTGTCCTGCCTATCTCAGTCTTGCAATTTTCATCACTTGAACTATATCAAGCTCCTTAAACATAGTGTACAGCTCCTGGGTTTTCCTCCTTTTTCACTCTCCTCCGATGAGAACACCCCATATAAACGTCTGAGGATTCTTCTTTCAAAAACTAGGAGTTCCTGTTCACAAGCCGGGGAGGTAGTCCCAGTCTCACAACCTACAGCAATACTGGGCGCACTATCGCCTTATAAAGACAAAGCTTCGATTTTCAGGAAAGAGCTCTACTCCGGAACTGCCTTGCCATAGAAAAATAGCTTCAATTTGCTGCTATGATCCTACGCCGAATCTCTTGTTCATGATAAGAATTTGAAAAATAAATTGTAAATATAGCTTTCGTAAATTTTAATGGGAAAAAAATCATTTTGTGTTTTAAAATTTGGAATAGTCCCCTTTTTTTTCTTTTTGTACCTATACATTGTGAAAAATTTCCAAGAACCAATCAGTTTTTTAATTTAATTATAGCAGCAAAAAATCTTATATGACTGGCTAGTTTTAGATTAAATAATTATTAGAAAGCAGATTATATACTTCTGTTAAATGTTACTTTTCTTTTAAGGTATTACATAAATGTGTTGACCGAGAATCTAATTTAAAAGAATAATAAAATTTAAAAAATGAATAAAATATTCACATATAATAATTGAATTTTTAAAAAGAACCGCTCAATGAACAACTATTTTGTAATATTTAAGTTCACGAAATGTGGTCCTGTCATAATCAGTATGTTTTTGAAAAAAGTTTGATACACCTAATTTTATGCAGTAATTTAGTTTGAAGAATTAATCATTGTAATTGAAAAATATGTCAAGATACAGGTAAGGATCAATAATCAACTATTTTACTGAACCTCTGGCAGAGCGTTCTTTCGCTTACAGAAGTAGCTTTGGTTTTTACATTTTATTAAAAGATTTTTTTTATTAAAATCGTAGTTTATTTTGGAAGAAATCAATTCACCAAAAAATAGTGTAACCCTCTTTACAATTTCTTAAGATTGGTATTTATTGTTTAAATAAATCAATAGGTATCCATGTTATGTCTCAACAAACTTAATTATATCAACAGTCCATCGTTTCTATCCTAACTTTGGAATTTTTGAGGTTTCTTATCCCAAATTTTGTAATTTTTTTAAAACTTAATGATCTTTTACTGGAAGAGTTTCTGGAATTAAATTGAATTTGGTGAATGACACAAATCTTCCTTGTTTAATTGTAATAATTTATTTCATATAATCCACAAAACGTTTCGGAAATATCCCCCATCTTCAGGTTGCTGATAAAATATTTTATATATAACGGATAATTACCTTCTATTTTGTCATTGTTACTAATATTTAATAATATTATCGTCATTTAATGAATAAAAAACTTTTTTACTAACAACTTAGTTAATTATTCATACAATTATTCTCCTAAAAATGTATAACTGTTAATAGTACAAAAGTTTTTTATTCATTAAATGACAATAATATTATTAAATATTAGCAATAACGACAAAATAGGAGATAATTATACGTTACATATAAAATATTTTGTCAGCAACCTGAAGATGGGGGATATTCCCGAAACGTTGTTGTGGATTATATGAAATAAATTATCACAATTAAACAAGGAAGATTTGTGTCATTCACCAAATTCAATGTAATTTTTTTTTTGATAAATAATAATTATGATATGATAAAGAGTGTTGAGACTTAACATGGATATCAATTGATTTTTTTTAAACAATAAAATGTATGTTTAAAATTGTATGATTCATTAATACAATCATACAATTTACGCAAGTTGTATGTTTCTATCATCAAGATCTAATCATTTATTATTCTATCAAGAGAACAAGAGTTGAACTTAAACAAACAGTACAACAGACACGTACTATATATATATATTCCATACTTTTCATTCCTCCGCTACCGGGTTACACTGAAACAATAGACGGAACTACAAGGTTACTTGCATTTCCTGCTGGCACGCAACAAAATCTCGAACAAAATGTTAATTATTAGTATGATGAAAAATATAAAACTTTCACTATTTAAAATTTTAATATGGATAAAAAAACTAACTAATTCTTTACAGATGTAACCAAAAAGCTATTTTAGTAGTAATGACAAGATGTCAACATCACGGTTCAGAAACCGTTTTCCTCCAGAGCAATAGACACGTCCGGCAACCATTTCCCTGACGTTTACTGAGGCTTACGTGCAGAAGTGAACTTGTGGGTGAAGATCTCATAGTAGATTTCTAAAAGGAAATTGTCAATATACGGTGACTTTTTATTTTGCTTTTTGAGCTCTTAAATTGAGTGTAGAAACTGGAATTAATAAAGAAAATATTGATTTATCGCAAGTAAAAAATATTACTTTAATCAAATAAATTCTAAATAAATTATCAGAACATAAATAAAGATTAACTTTAAGAATGAATTAAGATAAACAAAAAGCAAAACCGTAGAAGGTTTTATGTCAAAATTAAAAAATAATAACATTAATGGGTGAGATAAAGTTATTAAGTTATTTATAGTATATAAATAAACCTGTAGCACTATAAGCCGTGAAGAGCAAGGGGTGCAGTAGTTTGTAAGGAAGTACTGTTACTAGACCAAGGGTTGTGCAAGGATATAATGTGGACAGAATTACGCTCGACCCCCTCCCCCCCATTATTTCCTCAAATAAGGATACCCACTTCTCTGGACTCCGTAGGGCTCCAGAACCCAAAGCGTTGACTCACGCCTACTGTAATAGAATAAATAAATATCTGCCACAGCCGGATATGAACTCGGGTTCTTGGAGTTAGTAGCACAAAACCTTACCAATGAGCCACCCCGCTCCGAATGAACTACCAAGAGTAAATTTAATGTTAAACAACAAACTTTAATTTTACTATTAAAAAGAGCAATTAAAATAATAAAATAAAAACTTTACCACTACAACCCATGAAGGGTCAGGAGTACAGTACTTTGTAAGGGAGTACTACTGCTATACCAACAGTTGTGCAAGGAGGTGATTTGGTTAGAATTTGATTTGGTTTGACCGCCAGATTTTTAACCAATTAAGGGTACCCAATTTATGAGACTGCGTGGAACTCAGGAGGGTTCCAGAACCCACGTGGTTGACTCACGGCTGTAGTATAACAGAAAACAATTTCTGCCCAGGCGGATTCGAACCCAGGTCCTTATAGTTAGTTAATAGCATTGTGCATTACCACGGTGCCACCGCGCTCCCCACGAAGAGCAATGCATTTCTTAATTATTTTTATTGATGAAAAATACATTATAATTTGGATTTTAGCTACTTAAAAAACAGAAAGAGTCTTAAAAGATTGATGTCTATCTATGCTAAAGACTAAGATTAATATAAAAGCGTAAAGCTTGGAATAATTTGATTTACAATATTTATGGATTATAATGATATCTAATATATATTAACTACATTAATATATAATATAATTGAGTGGTTCTTTCCCCTGAATAAATAAATAAAATAATGAAATGAAACTTAGAATCCCTCCCATGTTATAATTGTTCTTGTAACTAACGAATATCAAATTTGAAAAAAATAATTTACAATATAAGTATAAATAGGGAACGTTTATTGCCATTGGGTATGTTCACCATGTTTATTTCTTTTATATTAGTTCATCTTAAATCTTAACTCTAAAACCTCCTAATTTTTTTTTTATCTAAGGAAAGTAAACTTCAAGGTTCACTAAAAACCTTACTTTAGATAGACTAAATGCTGTTAAGTTATGAAATTAATGCTGTTATATTTTAGGTTTAGGAATGAATACTGTTATCCTCTAATAAGTTGGTAATTTATTATATAATATATATATATATAACACATACATGTGTTTGTGTGTATGAACATAATACTAATTCTTCTGAATATTATTCTCTCGCATTCGTATCAGTTTTATCATTTCTACAAAATCAATTAGTTTCGATATTTCATGAATATTCAATTACTTACTAACCTTTTTTTTTTTCCCCCTATAACGATTCAGGACATTATAATAATAACATATACAAGAACAAAATAATAATGATAGGCAGAATTTTATTATAATTTCCCGAAAGGAAGAAAAAAACAAAAAAACAATGACATGATTTATTATCGTTGAATTTCCTGCTTTTACAAAAGGTTACGAACTTTTTTTCCAACCTCTACAGGGAAAAAAAGTATTACTAGAACGTAGTAAAACAACTTTTTATTTCTCTTAAAAGGCAATCAAGTCGCCTGCACATATAGAAATATATGAAAAAAATTCTTGTCCATGCCAAACTGGTTTAGATTGACTTCTATTACCCATTTATTATTTTAAATATTAAAAACAGGACTAGTCAGTTTCTGTAGAAAAAATTATATTAAAATAATTGTATAACATTTTTTAAACTTATTATTAAATATCAAAATTAATTTTATAATACGTAATGTAATTATTAAACTAGAGAATGGATGTCATCTAAATTTCCATAAAATTATATTTCAAAATTAATTTAGCAACATAACTTATTTTTGAAATATGTACATTTATTAAAGAGTTTTTCATTTAGTCAAGTCAAAACAACTGATTTGTTTAAAGTCCTGTTTTGAAATCGTCTTGAAACATATAAAAAAATATATATCATTGGTCAATTTATATGAAGAAAATAATTTTGTATTTTACTAATTACGATAGAAATAAAAATGATCAAAGTATTGGCTCATATTAGTACCGGCATATTTGGTGGAGTGAGCACATTAATGCTTTATGCCAATCCTGATTCTTAGTGATTAATTAAAATATTGAGATATTTAAAAAACCTTTAAATAAATGGACAAATTTAAACCAACTATGCGATGTATTAGTCAAAGCTTAGTCACTCTAAGAAAAAATAAAACAAGTCTTCTAATTACACATTTGAAGTTCAATAAGGATATGCAATTATATTAGGAGTCTGAGTGAACCATATATACAGTGAGTCGCCCTACAATTGTCTAGTAATTGTAAGAAATGTTGGATTCACCTATGTGAGGTGAATCGTTTAACAGACGGAATGTCATGGAAAAATAATGTTTTTTTGGTATAATTTCACATAAAGAAATCAGATAAACCTCATTATTTTCCTTCAAATGAGATCTCATTATTATTTTTGCTTTCCGATTAACTCCACTATTTATTCAATTTTAAATATTTTTTTACAAGTAAATTACTGATATAATTAATAATATATTGAGAAAGTCGAAGTGTATCATAAAATATTGACTATGGGTTCCCCGTACACGTATTTTATTCAAATTTATTCATATATTAATGTATTTATATTTATTTGGATTTATATTATGTATTTCTATCGGTGCCTGATGGGAACCGACTAAAAAAGTATGAGCTATATTTAATTCAAATACTAGAGACCATAGACCCCCTCGCCATGGTATGGTAGGTATGAATATCTATAATTAATCATTGGAGTTCCTTTCCAACGATATCGTGTACCAATTTACATAATACATAATGCTATTATATATGAGGTGGCATACAGGGATTCTTAATAATAAAATAAAGTCTTTTTTACATATTTTATATTTACAATCATATTTACATTACCAAAAATAATATTATGAGAGAGCATGGCAAACCTGTTTCCTCATACTTTAATTGTCATATTATGAATTGAGAAGTACCAGTTGGGATCTTTGATATTTATACTGACTCTAAGTTATTAATTCTATTAATT
>NW_027113985.1:79731-80687 GCF_000696795.3 Halyomorpha halys
TTGCAAAAAACTCCTCCGGAAATTGTCTGAAGCATATTAAAATTGAGTTCCTACGTTGTTTTGGACGCATAACCTGAATTTGGAGCTGAATTCAGTGTGAACAAATCTAGAGAAAGATTTTGCACTCCAATCAAATTTCCTTGAATGCTATGTCAATCAGATATACATTAATAATGGGCTCATGATGGAAGCTCAATATTGTCGAATCTGATTTTTGAATGAGCAAGATAAGTATTTTATTAAAACATTTACAAAGATTAAGTATTTATTTAAAAATATGTTTTTTTTTTTTTTTTAGAACTGATCTTTTAATCTCTAATCATTCGATCAACTTGTTCTTTCGATAACATAAGAAGAGATGAAAACATACCTAGAGCCACTGACGGAGAAGCATATTGGAAGAGAAACCCAAGAATCAAACACATCCCTCATAAGTTCCAAGCTATGTTCTGTTTGATTCCCACCTAATTGAGAAAATGAATCGTGACAATCCCTTGTTAGGCATGGGTGGTAACTTCCAGTTCGCTATCAAAGAGAAGCCCAAGAATTATTTCACCCCGACAATACCAGTACCGTTGTTGCTGATGGAGTCGAAGCGTTCCCTACAACCTAACGTTTTTAATGGCGCCGATTCGATTTCGGCAAGGGCGGATTAACGTTTATTTCGTGACGGTACCACAGAATGAAAACTCGACCCTCACATGTAGGTTAGCTTAAACTCGACTGGTTAGAATAGTGTGGTTACCTCTAGAATAACCCCACACAAGTCAGATATGACCCTATATATAGATGATAGGATAGAATACAAAAAAGGAAAAAATTACTTGTTCCTACAATAAACTCTGTGAGAATTTGAATGAGCATATACAGGAGATGAGTCACCAAAATCTTGCTTGAAAACAATTTTAAAAAATCTAGAAAGGCCTTGAATAAAATTTTAGCGTCTTAACACATTG
>NW_027113985.1:80737-83377 GCF_000696795.3 Halyomorpha halys
CTAACGTTTTTAATGGCGCCGATTCGATTTCGGCAAGGGCGGATTAACGTTTATTTCGTGACGGTACCACAGAATGAAAACTCGACCCTCACATGTAGGTTAGCTTAAACTCGACTGGTTAGAATAGTGTGGTTACCTCTAGAATAACCCCACACAAGTCAGATATGACCCTATATATAGATGATAGGATAGAATACAAAAAAGGAAAAAATTACTTGTTCCTACAATAAACTCTGTGAGAATTTGAATGAACATATACAGGAGATGAGTCACCAAAATCTTGCTTGAAAACAATTTTAAAAAATCTAGAAAGGCCTTGAATAAAATTTTAGCGTCTTAACACATTGTCAACTTGTTAATTAAAACCACCTTTAACATATAGACTCAGATTGAGCAACATGTGGAGTTTAAATTAATTAGAAAGGGGTAAAGCAATTAAATCAAATTATAAAATTAGGGAATAAACATTAATTGAAGGAAATAAATTGACCTTAAATGGTGGCCTTATTGGAATTCTATCATTCAGCCATGTGTTCAAGCATCCACAGTTATCGTATGGTAACTTATGGCTTTATAAATATCCATGTTTATTAATGCAGATATGTAAATAAATAAGTGTTGACCTCACACATTTTGAAACAAAATATATGACCTGTATCCTCAGGGACAGAACACGATTTATATTCTCACAATTTAATATTTTTTATAAAACCGTTTCAGGACTGCATTGGTTTCATCCTCTGGTTTAAAACCACCAGAGGCAGTATTGTCATGTTGTCATGCTCCCTATAACATACAGCATGGAGAGTTCATACAAGTCTTGATTTTATCTGTTCCTAATTCTGGAAAATCTCCCTCCAGAGACACTCCTATTTCCCCTCCTATAGTTCTAACATACCCCCACCTTCTCATACTGCACATAAATATCTCCTTATATTGAGGTAAGCACTTGATTAGTTGCCAGTGGACACTCTAGGATACAAGTTGTATATAGTAACCTATAGAGAGTAGTTGTGCATAATGCCATAAAAAATATATTAATTTTATCTTGCACGACTCTGCGGTCGCAAATTTGTAAGTCAAGATTAGCTTTCCTTATTCGGCTCTGCTATGAACAGTCACTCTTTCTATTTGAGGACGGCCAATATAATAAATATCAATATAAAAAATAATAACATACTGACCTGTTGTAACATTCGGCAGTTATGGCGGCCCCGTAGCTAGCGGCGTAGAGGAGCGGTGGTGGCGTGGACAAGGCAGGGGAGAACCCCGCGATCTTGGCGAAGGTTAGCTCCCTCCCGTCCGGGCACTGCCCTGCAACACAACACGACACATTGAGGCTTTTGTTTAATATATCGTCTTTTCAAATGTATATCAGGAGTAAGGAAATAGCTCCTTTCAAATAGGCATGACAGAATGAATTTTAGAGTGCGCCAACTTCAAGGTCAACGCCTTTGTAACTCATACTAACTAAACCTAAACGTTTCCTATTTTTAAAATTTAAAAAAATAAGTGATACTTAATAAGTAAAAATATTTAACACTATATACCTATATAACTAGTAAATTTGATGTTACTTATACAATGGAATGGCACAGACAACAGAAGAATCTACCCATTGATAGAACTCCAATTATTTTTGTATACTAATGATACATTCGTACTTATATCAGCGTTAAATAATAGTAACATTAATAAATTTGTAACATAGAACCCCTAGAAAAATTTAATCGCTCTATTGATGCATAATAGTCACCCTATGAAGTCTCCGGAAAAAAATAAGGATCAATTTTTTTCTCCAAACTGAAATTTTAACTGAGGGGCATAAAAATGAAAAAAAAACAATGAAAAAATTGTATCTACTAAAATCCTGTTCACAAAACATACTCAGCGGCCCGTTGTATGCTACTTGAAACTTGTTAATATGATATTTCTATTTTTCTTGGACTTAAATGGTGTGTTTATTGCTCTTTTTAGAAAAAAACATTACTCAGAAAGAATCCTATGGTCATGGAAATTAGAAAGTATGTTTTAGACAAAGTCTGAAAAATGGAATCTTGTCATTTTTCCACTGGACCGTTCATAGAAATTTGTAAAAAATTAGAATAAGACATAAATAGAAAAAGTAAAAATACCACAAAAAATATGAGATGATGGTTGGGGGAGGGAGGGGGTGCGGTCAAAATATAGCCCGAATAAGTTGAAATAACGTATTTCATAGTGCCAACGTTTCGGCCACAATTTCTAGCCTTCATCAGGGCTGCTAGTAGCGAATCAGACAGCAAGTATAGGAGCACTCGGTTGTCTGATTCGCTACTAGCAGCCGTAATGAAGGCTGGAAATTCTGGCCGAAACGTTGGCAATATTAAATACGTTATTTTAACTCATTTGTCTTATACTCGTATTTTTACCGCACCCCCCCCCAACCATCTTCTCCTATCATCATTATGTACTGCAAAAACTTTAAATTTTGTTTTAAATGTTTGAGCAGGGGAGATAAAAAGTGAGGATGTATATTAGGAAAAATATAAACAAGATATCTTCTAGATATTCAACGGAGAATTAAAAGAAAAATACTGATTTAATTTTGCAGAATTTAGCAGTTTGATTTGACAGAAGGCCCAATTGTTGATCTGTCGT
>NW_027113985.1:84182-88800 GCF_000696795.3 Halyomorpha halys
AATGCAACGCCTCCCTATAGTCCACCTTCCTAGTATGGAAGCTTTCACTCTTGATTAAAACGTTTTGACATTTTGCACTAACATATTTTTGTGGGTAGCCTGCACGAATACGAGATTTATAAGAAAATAAAGGTATATATAAAGCTCAAAATATCTTTATGGTTACATTGAACCGAAAAGTACTGTTGTTAAGAAGATAGAAATGTCTAACTGGAGCTAGAATACCAGCAAGAGTTCTGAGAACTTACCGTATCAATTCAATAAAACAATCTATTTTAGTTTACACCTTATTTTTTTACAACTTCGATCAATTAGTGAAATTGTAGAGTAAAGACTGAAACTTATAACTACGGTATCATGAAAATTTTTCAAAGATAGAGGTGAATTTTCAAGCGAAATCGGGTTATATTGTTATTATTTTACTACAAATATTTTTGTATACATTAGTTCTTATAATTAAGTACTACAATATACCGTTCCTATATATACACAGAGCCGTCCCTATACATACATAGCTAGTTAAAAATTATATTCCGATATTATAATAATAGATAACTCGATTGTATTAAATACGCTGCATCATTGAAAAAAATTAATACATTTATTTTTATTTGAAAAAGAAAATATCTTGAAACTGATTAGTGTTCCTCTGTAAATTACTATATAATGATGGAATATTATGTTCTGTGGGAATAGCTATTTATAGACACTTTACGTAACTAAACTTAAAAGGCAAAAAGTCACCACCTTTCAAACCTTGTTCAGGTTCCCTGTCAACTAAAAGAAAAAAATGAGCAATATTTAGAATAAATTTTTCTTTACGTTAATTTTTTTTTGTGCGGAGGGAGCAGGGTCTGAATCCGGCTGGGTAGAAAATTGTTTTATGTAACACTGTAGCCGTGAGTCAACCCTGTGGGTTCTGGGGCCCTCCTGGGATCCACCCAGCCTCATGAATTGGGTACCGTTAATTCAATAAAAATCTGGCGGTCGAGCGTGATTCTGATCAAATCACCTCCTTGCACGATCGTTGGTCTAGTAACAGAACCACCTTATAAAGTAATAATAAAACACCCTTCATGGGTTGTAGTGGTACAGATTTTACGTTATTTTATTATATATTTTAGTATATCTTTTATTCAAATCACTGTTTTTTTTTTATCGTTTTAATCCTTATGTGCATCAAGTGTAAATGGCCCTAGTGGTCGAAACACTTTAAAAAAATGAAAAAAAAAAAATGCTATAAAGAATAGAGTTGACCCTAATTGTTGAAGCTGTTCTAATAAATTTGGACATTATTTTTATTCTTGAAAACACACCTAATGGGGTTGAAATCTGAACTAAATATTTTAAGATGTATCATCTATAAATATAATATCCCTAAGGAAAGGATTCACCACTTTTTTAAACTTATACAACTAAACTTAAAGAAGCATCAAAAGTGGGAGGCTTTTAATTTGGATAAAAACTGACCGTTGAGCGGGGTACAAATCACCACATTGCACAACCGTTGGTCTAAAAACAGCACTCCCATGCAGGATACCGAACTTGGGAGACCCTTGGTCGAAGTATTACAGGTTTATTTTATTGAAAACTAGCTTCACACTATTGGAGCATGAGATGAATAAACTATCAGAATTTGAAATGTGTTATTATTTCTAAGTTAGAAAATTTCAAGCCACGAAAATATTTTTTATTTATTTTTTTCAGAAATTTTTATTTTTTTCGTTGTTCTAAAGGACTATATCTTAGCATAAACATTTGGTGTTGTTCAATTTCCCATACCATCCTACCTACGTCTCCAAGTTTTTTGTAGATTGGCATACTCGTTTTGAAATTTTTTAAGGTTTTTAAGATTTTACTTTTTAAGGTTCTGTAGAAGTTTGAATAAATAAGAAGGTACTGCCCGCCTCAAATAATGATAGATAACATTTTTCCCCGACCGGCCCTTCTATACGGAGCAAATATGCTGACCTAGATTGCACACATAAAAGCGAAATAACTCCAACAGTCTCAGGATAGTATCCTGAGACATATTGTACGAGTATAACATACTAATTTACAAAGAGCGAAAACTGACTACATATAGTACAAGAGCACAAGAGGAGAAAAAAGGCAGTTATCTCACCCCAATTTTTGATTACTTTAATGAAAACTATGTATAGTTAATAATCAAAATTGATGAGTCTGCCAAGTATAGGAAGGGGGAATAAAAAATAGCGGCTGTTTCAAAGCGATAAAAAAAAAACTTATTTTTCATTCGGAGCTCTATATCTTAAAAAGTAGGAACAATACAAGAAAACCTAAGAGAACGGCAATTTGCTAAAACATGAGCCCTAATAGAATTATTTACGTTGAATAGTTTTCGAGATATAGCTTTTTAAAAAGCAACATTTCATAAAAATGTTGTATGGGACGAAACATCAGTAGTTGGTGAATTTATTTTGAAAAATTTATATCTCAAAAACCATTTGACGTACAGATGTCTATTACCAATCAAATTGAAATTAGTTTAATGAGCTATAAAGTAGTTTATGATGTTTATCTTCGTAGGAGTAATAGTTTACATGGAATGTGCTAAAATAAATTGAATTATAGTTCTTCGGACAAATTTTCACTTGCCAAATTTATAATCATATGTGGATATCATAAAAACTATTATCCCTACGAAGATAAGTTTAATAAACTACTTTATAGTAAGTTAAATTTCCTTTATTTTGGGTGTTGGCAGACATATGAGCGTCTTATGGATCTAGAGATATATTTTTTCAAAAATCTAACATTTTATGCGAACAACTAGAAATTAACATTTTCTGAGTTTATTTTGTCAAATATCATAAAAACTACAACTCCTACAATGATAAACATTTAACTATTTTGTAGTAAATTTAACTAGCTTTAATTTGAGCGCTGGCAGACATCTGTACGTCCAATGTTTTCTGAAATGAAGTTTTTCATAAATCAAACTTATTGTCCGAACAACTATAAATCATTTTATTTTAGCAAATATCATGAAAACTACTATTCCTATGAAGGTAAAGATTATAAACTTTTTTTATAGTCCATTAACCTTGTTTTAATTTGAGTACTAATAGATATCTGTACGTCACATAGTTCCTGAGATATAGATTTCTCAAAATAAATTAACAAACTACTAATCTTTCAGTAGATTTTTAAAAGGCTATATCTCTAGAACTATTGAACGTAAATAGCTCTTTTAGGGCTAATATTTCAGAAAATTTACTCTTCTTCAAATAATGTTCTCTTAGATTTTCTAGTGTTGTGGGTAGTTTTTAAGATATAGAGCTGCGAATGAAAAATTAATGTTTTTTTAAGGTTTTGAAACACCCACCACTTTTTATTCTCCCTACCTATACTTGGCGGACTCATCAATTTTGACTAGTAATTATACCTAGTTTTCATTAAAGCAATCAAAAATTGGGTTGAGATAACTGCCTTTTTTCTTCCCGGCTCTTGTACTAATACGACACTTGGACTGGCGGCAGTGACGGAATTCATCTGTTGGAGGCACATCAAATTCTTCGATAGCCATTAGTACCATCAGGACATCCATATAGGTGAAAGACACACATAAACAGGCTCAGACTCGACTGAGGATTACTAACTTACTACTGACATCACGGAACCTAGTGAGCCCCCATTAGACACAATACCGTTTTCCATCTATATCTATCATATTCCCATTCCCCAGTCCCCTCTTAAAATGGAGTAAAAGAGATTTATTTCACCAATTTATCTCTACTTCCCTCCTCAATGACAAATATTAAATCCATGGGGCTTAGAAATTAAAAAAAGATAAATAAAGGTACTGTAGAAGATTTTTTAAAAATTCATCATTTAAGCCTTGCCAGGGTATTTCTACGAGGACAGGACTTTGCTGATATAAAAGACCATTATATTTTGCCTTGACATGAAAAGTTTAGTCAAAATTATTGGAGCTATTCGAGAATATCCAAAGAAATGTGAAAAATCAATTCTCTAAAATAAAAAATCCGATCAGTCGATTTTATAGAAAAAGTTACGGTCATATCCCAGACATATTCCTGCCCTAAATATGGCCCTCACAACTCAAACTTTAACCATTATTTCCGTCGTAAACTCGAATTCAAAATTTTCCATATTGTAATACATTTATTATTTTTATAGTTGCTATATATTTTATACATAGGTAAGTGAAAAAAAAATTAAGATTGAATTAAAATTTTAAACCAGGTTAACTAATAAGTTCAAGAATAATAGATTTTTTGAGGTTGAACTAAAAATATAAATGATAATTATTATTTCTTCTTCTAACCATGATCCCATCCGACAGCTGCTACCCTCGGCCTAAATATTATTAATGTAGGTCGAGAATGAATGTCTTCTGTCATTACTCTCAAGGAGTCTTCTTCGTGTCAGGTAAATAACAAGTTCTTCAAACATTTCCTAAAGTCACGATATGTTTTTTATTTATTTACCAGAAATAATAGCACAGCATCCTCATATTGCAATCTATTGGATGATTCCTCATGATCTAAATCAACTATCCTTGGTAGTTGAAGGAGCGGTATTTCAAGATATCAAGGTTTCAATATCATTCCCATTATGTCTTTACAGTTTC
>NW_027113985.1:89440-89897 GCF_000696795.3 Halyomorpha halys
GTCTAATGCAGTTTCATGAGTTTTCATTTCATTAATTATCGCCTACCGTAATTTTTTAAATTTAAATGCTTATTCTATGTAGTAATCGATTTCAGCTCATGATCTAAATCAACTATCCTTGGTAGTTGAAGGAGCGGTATTTCAAGATATCAAGGTTTCAATATCATTCCTATTATGTCTTTACAGTTTCCCATTCAGTTGTCTTAAACCTCTCGAAAATAATACTGTATTTCTAATTCTCTTCTCCTTGTTTAATTGGAAAAGAGTACAACACTTTTTTCTTGCTGCCTTTACAAAATTTAGAAACAAGGAACATGCAAAAAAAAAAAAATATTTTGCACCATATATACATAATTAATCAATCAACTAAATACTTGAGAGAGAGAAAGAGGAAGGGAGGGAGTGAGGGACGGAGGAAGGGAGACACATAAACAGGCTCAGACTCGACTGAGGATTA
>NW_027113985.1:89974-90300 GCF_000696795.3 Halyomorpha halys
TTTTTTTTTTTTTAAAGTGCACATTTTGGATTAAAAGCGTACTCTTTTTTCACTAAGAAAAGGCTGCAAATCGAAGAGGTCGAAAGTAGTGCAATCTCTTGTCTCAGAAACAAACTAAAATATCGTGCCCTTTATCGTTAATAATTTGTTTTAGGAATTTTTTAGTAGAAATTTCAGATTTATTTTTTATTCTAATCTCTGTAATCCATTCTTATCTAGTAGGTCGTCAGCGTGTTACAAAATGTTTCAAGCAACATACTTTAATTTTCAAAAACACAAATTAATCTTATAAACTTATGGAGTACACAAGGAAATATTTTCATATA
>NW_027113985.1:90350-90658 GCF_000696795.3 Halyomorpha halys
CTCTTTTTTCACTAAGAAAAGGCTGCAAATCGAAGAGGTCGAAAGTCCTGCTATCTCTTGTCTCAGAAACAAACTAAAATATCGTGCCCTTTATCATTAATTATTTGTTTGAGGATTTTTTTAGTAGAAATTTAAGATTTATTTTTTACTCTAATTTCTGTAATCCAGTCCTATCTAGTCTATATTGGTCAGCGTGTTACAAAATGTTTCAAACAACATACTTTAATTTTCAAAAACACAAATTAATCTTATAAACTTATGGAGTACACAAGGAAATATTTTCATATAACGGCCATTTGCACAGAAAC
>NW_027113985.1:90915-92236 GCF_000696795.3 Halyomorpha halys
CGTGTCTCTCATCTCCATTTTACAGACTAGGTGGTATGTAGTTTGGGAAAAGAAGAAAGTCAGTTTTCACAAAAGGTTCCAAAAATAAATATAACAATAAATTAATAACGAATAGTCTAGACATCACTAGCTGTTCCTAAGTGCATGATCCATACTTTTCCCTCAAACTTGTTATGGTTTAGGTACTTAGTTTTAGCAAAAAAACTTTTCGTATTTTTATTCAATGCTGTTTTAAATAGTAGTTGAACATAAGTAATGCTGTGAGTTGATTTCCGGTAAAGGGGAAAAAAAATTAGAACAAGATTAATTTTATTCAATAAAAAAAAAAACTTCAAGCATGATTGGAATGGAATTTTTTTTGCACCCTGAATATGACCTTGACGTAATAGAGACTAAATATATTACAAGTAAGGAAAGATATTTTAAAAAATATATGGAGATTTTCAATATTTAATATCCAGAAAATTTTTTTAATAATTTTGCTTTTAACTTGCGCTTAATTACATTCTTAAACCAACACAACTGCAAACGTCATTAAAATCAGTTTTGATTTATTCAAACTTGCTTCTCAAAGGAATGAACTTTGCCTCTGTTCCCACACAAATCTCTTTAGTTAAGATGTTCAGAAGAACTAGTAGTAAAAATATAAGACGAAGATCGGTTTAGAACGATTTTCCGTGGAATGTTCTAAAAAAAGGAAAATAATGTTGAACCTTAATAAAAGAAGACAAATTAAATTTAAGTAAAAAGAAAAACTAAATTATATTTTTATATTTATTCCTTTGTTTAAATATATTTTTATTACTCTTTTGATATGTAATTTTTATATTTAACACTTTTTTCATGTTTATTACTTCTTTTATTTAATACTAGTCATATTTACTAGTGATATATGTGGTAAGGCAGTGTGCTACCAACTCCAAGGAATACAGCTGCGATAAACTATTATTTACTATATTACTGTAACTTCATGACAGTAGAGTCAACACCATGGTTTCGGAAGCCCTCAAGGATCCACCCAGCCTCATAAATGGGGAAAATTCTGACCAAATCACCCCTTTGCACAACCGTTTGTCTAGTAATAGTACTTCGTTACAAAGTACCGACCCTTCATGGGTCTTGGCGATACAAATTTTTTTAAATTTTTATTTTAATGGATTTATATTCTTATATACAATTATTTATATTCTTTTATGCACGTATTAGTTGAGTTGCGTTTTTAGACTAAGTTAGATTCGTATGTGTATATATTTTTCTATATCTAAAATGTTTACTATTAATATTGTAGATTGTTATTTTATCTTATGTTTTTTAAAGGGAA
>NW_027113985.1:92286-95214 GCF_000696795.3 Halyomorpha halys
ATGTGTGTTAATAGATACTCAATAATAATAATAATCACATTTAAAAAAGAGTAGAGAATGATATATAATAAAATCAGATCATAAATATATCATAATAATCACAAATACATAAATAATATAAACTAATCATTTTAAAAAGAGAGAGGGGGCAGAGAACAGAATGTGTATAAAGAGATGCTCTTTTTCTGAACATGATTATTATATTTTCTTAAATAGGTGCTTTTTAAAAGACCTTAATCTTAGAAGGAATTGTGCCATTAATGAACTAGGATTCATTCCTTACCTTAAACACACACTCCTCCTAAGTATGAGGGAGTGATAAGAATTTAATTTTAGTATTATTTATTTCCTCAGAGATACATATTATATTATAAATCTCTATATACTCTAACCCTATTCTATATACTATATTTATCGGTTATATTTTTCATTTTCGGAAATCAATGATAGTAATTCATTGAGATGTCTAATGCAGTTTCATGAGTTTTCATTTCATTAATTATCGCCTACCGTAATTTTTTAAATTTAAATGCTTATTCTATGTAGTAATCGATTTCAGTTTCTTCCTAACTGAAACTTTTCTACAATAAAATTATCATACATGGCCACGAGATCATACTTAGAACGTTTTCATGGAATATACAATAGAAACCATGACAAATATCTTTTCTGTTAAATTTTGCCTCTTCAGTATAACAAATTTATAAGATTATTACATTTTTTTATATATTGTACTTGTTTTAACTTCTTCTCAATCAGCATTCTGTATTGGTTGATTTCGGAAGATGGATAGATTTAACCGCCTATTTTTGATTATTATAATAACCCACTATGAAATTAAATGAATAGCAAACCGATAATATACGAATTTGTGGGGAACGTTTGACTGATTTAATTTTGAATTAAATATGTTAAAATCCTTAATTTTCTAGCAATAGGGAAAGTACTGAAAACCCTGTCACGCCCTTGTAGTTCATCATGACTGACCTTTTTTGCTTCACTTTTATTGTCAGCTAACCCCCTTCTTCCTACAAAGATCCAGTACCCCCAAAAATATTTGGAAACGTTGAGAAAAAAAACTTCTATGATTTGGTCCTGAAAACACTCCTTATGAACCTACAGATAATAGACTATTTTTATAGTACGCTCTAGTGGCATCGCGGAAACTAACTAACAATGTCTGCTTATTGTAAGAAATTTTAACTAATTTGATTTTTTATAGAATGTTTATATTAGTAAAATTCTTATTTTTCTATTATTTTAAGTAAAGAATATTAACATACACGCATTGAAAGATTTAAATAATTAATCTATAAAAATCGTAAATTAATGCCATACTTATACTTAGTGTGGTTTTTTTATTGCATAATTGATAAGCTCTATGAATATTATCCTTACTGACGGATTGACGAAAACTAATTAAATTGTTTAAGTTTTATGGAAATTAAAAAAAAAAGTTTACAATATCATGAAATTTTCCCTAGTTTATATAGTTTAATTTATTATTATATTATATTAGGTTAGGGCCTTGATCAGAGGAAAGAGATTGAAATACATATTCCATTGATTCACCATGTAACTAATACCATCTTTAATAGAAACTGTATCGAAACAGTACTCCTTTGATTGGACCAACTTTCATTCTGCAATCTAAACACGCTGGACCTCTCCACTACCTCTAGAATATAAACATAAACACAGTTTTTAAAAATATAAAATATATTATCGTCATTTCAGTGTTCTTTATATTCATAATCAACCGTTCGTTGACTTAAACTTAATCCATTAAATTAGATCTTTAGTCTGGAAATGTAACTTTTTTATTCTAATGCTTAGAGTTTGTGAAATTCTTACTGAGAATTAAAGTAGATTCAAAGATATTTCACCAGAGTTGGAATTTTATAATCCAATGTAATTTTATATTCAAGGCAATGAATATTACGACGTGCTATAAGTTACGCATTGGCGAAAGTTTATTACTCCTTGATTACCATGCTAAGAATTTAATTTTACATTCTAATTGCAGTTTTTGTTCGTATCAAGAAGAGATCAATAGATTTTTTTTCATAAAATATTCCTGAACTGTTTTTTTTTTCTGTAGTTAACTTCGCAATCACGGGAAAAAACTGAAGTAAATATAAAAAATAAATAAATTGCATATAACTATGAAACATGAGTCGTTAATACATTGGAATAGTTAGATAAGAACTGTCCTTCAGGATATCTGCGGTTATAGAAGTCGAGTAACCTCGTTTAGTTTTGTTCTCACATAAACATGTTAATGTATACTTAACATCAATACACTACCAAGGACGAAAGTCCAGATAATTTATAAAATGGTCCTGGTAAAAATGAAATTTCCTAGATTTATTATATTTTATTTTTCCTTTTTTCAACTTTAATTATACATTATAACTGCCTTTAGTTCGAAGATAACCAGCAAAGTTGATATATTACGAAATTATAAAAACAACCTCAGTAGCATGATAGAGACCGATCGTCAGTACCTCTTCCTGACTTTAGTTAATTTCATTAATTACCTAAAGATCCCTCATCCAGCTCCTTTTTAGTTTTCGGTAAGCGTTCATTGTAGTTATAACTCGTAGCACTCACTCTATTGTTATGGTGGTAGAGCTTGTCATGTATAGTCTTTTAACGTAGTCTTGTACCCGAGGTGTGTCAAAGTGTGTGTGGTGTGTTCCGTTACTGATATAACATGGAGATCCTGTAACGTGATGCAGTGCGTTTGATATAAATGTTTGCTGCTTATTTTACATGAGTGTTTTTTAAATTTTTTAAGGATATGTCCAAATAGGTTTCAATTAATATGTTTATGTATTAAGGTCCTGATTTGATGTTAGCGCAGATTGTCTGTGAAATAGAGAATAAAACAGATTCAAATTCAAATTTTAATTTATAGCTTTAATG
>NW_027113985.1:95889-96266 GCF_000696795.3 Halyomorpha halys
AAATTTTTTAAGGATATGTCCAAATAGGTTTCAATTAATAGGTTTATGTATTGAGGCCCTGTTTTGATGTTAGCGCAGATTGTCTGTGAAATAGAGAATAAAACTGATTCAAAAACTTTTTTAGAAATGCCGCATCTCTAGGGATGGGGACCCTATGTTATCTTAACATATCGTTCTATCGAATGTCAATCCTAGACATTTTACTGCATTGTTCTGCGAAACTGGTTTATTGTGAATTTGTAAAATTTATTAACTCACATTTAATAACTATTGCTTTAGAATAATTGGCAAAATTTGATTTATCTTTATTGCAAAAACTATGGATTTTATAAATGGTAAAATTATTCATTTTATGTGTAAAATTATTCTGTTTATAC
>NW_027113985.1:96346-97170 GCF_000696795.3 Halyomorpha halys
CTGCTATCTCTTGTCTCAGAAACAAACTAAAATATCGTGCCCTTTATCGTTAATTATTTTTTTTCGGAATTTTTTAGTAGAAATTTCAGTCTATTTTGTCTGTGAAATAGAGAATAAAACAGATTCAAAAACCTTTTTAGAAAAGCCGCATCTCTAGGAATGGGGACCCCATGTTATCTTAACATATCGTTCTATCGAATGTCAATCCTAGACATTTTACTGCATTGTTCTGCGAAACTGACTTATTGTCTATTTATACTGGAGGAATAGGATCAAGACGGAGCGTGAATTTGTAAAATTTATTAACTCACATTTAATAACTATTGCTTTAGAATGATTGGCAAAATTTTATTTATCTTTATTGCAAAAACAATGGATTTTATGAATGGTTAAATGCAAAAGCATTTTCATCAACTTCTAATTAACTGACGGCTAATATTATTATTAATTAAGTACTTAATTCGTATGTCATTGAAAGGGATGACAATTTGAAAGTGATTTGAGTTCGTGCAGAGAAGTGAATTTTGGAGGTCTCATAATTTGTCTACTCCTCTTAATTTTTTTTGTGTTTCATAAACTTAAATGAAAGAATTGAATAACCTTTTTTCTGTTTTCCAAACACAAATGAAGGGAAAATAATAACGTAAACAAATGTACTGTTCACGTTTCTTTAATAATTTAGTATAGCAAGTATTTAGTTGCCACTTGTAACGTGCTCTTCCCTAAGCTGCTAGAGTTAATCAGTTTATCTAATACCAATTAACTTATTATCTATAATCTTAAAAAGTATACTTATTTTTCAAAATATAATCTGTTAAAAAAAA
>NW_027113985.1:101517-107108 GCF_000696795.3 Halyomorpha halys
TTCTATATCTAAAATGTTTACTATTAATATTGTAGATTGTTATTTTATCTTATGTTTTTTAAAGGGAAAAAATATATTGGGCTAAGGAAAAAATTATATTTAGAGATATATAGGAAAATAATGTAAAATAAATTAAGAATAGTAAATATTAGTTTAAAAAAAATGGTATGAAAAAGAAAACAGAACTAAAACAATAAAAGAATATGAGAAAAAATATATACACATTACTACCATTAAATTAATTATGCTATATATTATTAGTTTAAAAAAGCAATTATTTTATATAGTAACCCAATGCAGTTGTGAACTTTTTCAATTTTTTTTATGTCCTAGTATTCCTATAAATATTTGTTGAGTTGTATTTTTAGACTATGTTAGATTTTTATGTGTTACTATAATTTTAATTATTTATCATTAATATTGTAGATTGTTATTTAATCTTATATTTGTTAAAGAGAAAAGATACATTTGTTTAAGGGAAACAAATATGTAGGAAAATAATGTGAAAGAAATGAAGATTAGTAAAGAAGTAGTTAAAAAAATAAATTATATAAAATTAAATTAATTATACTATGCCTATATATAATTAGTTTGAAAAAACAAATATTTTACTAGGTATCAGTATGCTGTATGCAGCAATCCAATGAAGTTGGGCAGCTTTATCAATAAAGCATGTTAAAGAAGGAAAAGGTAAACAAATTTTAAGAATATACGTTTTTCCTATAAGATAAGAAAATCTATATCTACTGTCACATTTCTTTTTTTATTATCAATCGCGTCTTCTTTATTTATTGCAGTCGTTTTTTGGGGGTAATTTTTTTAATATCAAAATTATCGAGGGGACATGAACCTTAAGGAATATTTCATTAGTTTTCAATTTTTTAAGATCAGGAGAAATATATTGAAGATTTCGAGCCATGATTTATTCCCGGACCTCAGCTTTAATACAAGGTAGAGGTGACATTTTGAGGCAAGGTTAGCTATTTAGTGTAGCTTGCCTGCAAGTTATTTTGTCACCAGTCAGGACCGGCTAATAATTAATGCAGAAATAGTTGCCAATACAAGGACAGTTCGTGACGAGAAAGACGGAAAGAGAGCGAGCAGAATATGGAATGCTTCGGGTCAAAAAGTATTTCTAACGTCGTTATAATATCCAAAAATCAGAGTATATATCAGAAGTCACAATTTATAAGAGTGATTATGAGAGATTTTCCTATAAAATTGTTCATAAAGCCATGAAAGTAAGTAAAATTCACAAGAATTTTTAAGCAGTATGTCAATTTCCTTGACACACAAAGCAAGGTTTTGTCCTATACATGTTTCCTGATTTAAAAAAAAATCCTCATCTAATTGCAGGGTCTTTAAGGATTTAAATAAACATGCCAGTGTAAGAACGTCTAATTAAGAAACATTTTTATTAATACTATTTGATTATTTGCAAAACACTAGATCTTTGATGCGCAATTATAAGGGCTTAAGTCGAAAATATGAATTTTTCAGGAGAGCAAAAGCAAAATTCAAAATATTATGTAAATTCTAATTATTGATATTTTTGTAATTTTTATTTTTATTAAACAATATAGTAGTAAGTCTATCTGAAGTATAAAGACCTTATTACCAACCGGTGCTATAAAACAACATAATTTCCAAATACTCAAAAAGTGACGTAAGCCCTTATGACCGCTCATCAAAGATATACCATAATCAATTTAGAACATACGAAACCTACAAGTTCATTTTTTAGGAACAAAAAATCGTACAAGAAAAAAATATGATAGAATTTCAATTCGTTTTTTTTATTCTTTTAAGTTTTAAGTGGGTTGGTAACTAAAATTATTTCTTTTACTGCATATCGCTTGAAAATTGGAATATGGGTTGAGTCTGCTATCTGATGATGGGCCTCATCACATTTCGTAATATTAATACATATTCATAACATATTGATATACCATTCGTTTGATATTGTAGAAAATTTGTAGTTTCAGAATTATAGATACATACCGTGAGCCGAAGCCTAATAATAAGGGTATTCATGATATTGTGTTAAATATGAAATGTTTTACCATGTTAAATGTTATAAGTATAGCATTGTGAGCAGCCCTATTTAAAGTCATGTTAAATGGTAAATGCATAAGAGCTCCAAGCGGATTTTCTGAGCAACTTGTTCAGTAACCTTTCCTTCCGAAACTCCATGTTATTGTTTACTTCTAAGTTTTGATCACAGTAATTTATTACAACATGCCTAAAATAAGTGAAAAGTAGAAGTGTAAAAGTTTGGCTACTGATTGTCTTTTTTAAAAAAGTTCATAACACAAGACAAAAGAAAAAACAAACTACGAGTAAGTAACCTAAAATCACAACAAATAAAACGGTGACAAGCTCAGCTGGTCTGTGTCGTGATGTCATTATCCATATGACAGACCTACTAACACACTACCAGCCATTTTACATGTTATATCGTTTTAACATGCTAAAAGGAGGAAATATTTCTCCATTTAACAAAAGTTTTTCCATTTAACACGCTTTAACATGTTAAACTAAAGATCATAAATACCCCTAATGTGTTCAATTACAAGAAGGTTTTTGAGGCACACTTAGTTCAAACATAAATTTCATTTTTAACAAAATAAATGTCTCGTTAAATTTCTTAAAATTGTTAAAGCCCTTCTAGGGCATATCCACCCTCTATAAAGAGGTTAGACATTATAGGTGAAAAAACCTGGTGAATGAGTGTGAGCAAACAACCTCCTTGCACAGCCGCAGTTTAAGAAACAGTACTTCCTAACGAAGTAAAGAACCACGTGATCAATTTTTACAACGTATCCTGCTAACTTATCACAAGTCGTGGATCAGATTGTTTTATTTAATAATCAGATTTATATATTTTGATCTTGACATATGCAATGTTGAAGCTTGTTTAACCATTTTTTAACGGATACATTTCAAAGCTGTTCCTTCTATAAATGTGTTCAATGCTAAAGAGACAATTAAGATTCCTGTCAGAAAGTAATGGGCGCAAAACAATAAATTATCCCTTGCGATTTATCTAAAAGGTCTTATTTCAAATAAAAAAACTCATTAGCCATCTAGATAAACTGTAAAAAATAATTGATGACATTATTGCATTATTCTAAACGGTGTACATCAATAGAATTACAACCTCATTACTGGAAATTAATTTTTAGGGCCAAAATCTCGAAACAGTTGTTACTGTTCGGATAATTGATTAAAAAAGTATATTTGAATAGGCGATATAAAAAATTAATTTAATTGCAACTTTCGAATTTATCCTAATTTTTGTATAATTAAAATCAGGTGCGTAGCGAGCATCACAGTATTTTCACTTATTAACCTACCTAAGTCTCCCAGTTTTGTGCAGAGTGGTGGTAGCGTGTTCAAGTTATCGCTATTTTTGAGATTTTCGAAAAAAAAAATCTAAAAAAAAGGGAATGTGAAAACTATAAACATTTTTTTTTTCTTTTTCTAAAATAAATTCTTTTTAGGATTTCTGGAGGTGGAAATAACAAAAGTAATTTTTTTTTTTGCAAAAGTTTGTCGAGTTGGGTAAGATCTGACTCCAATTGATTATATTAGGTAATCTTGACCAGAAGGCCTCGGCAATGCTTGTTCAATTTGGGTAGGGTAGTTGATTAGGAGGTGAATAAATAGTATGAGACTTACGGGTAACAGCCGTAAATTCTCTAAGGATGGTAACCTAGTCCTACAGGGTACTATTCCTATAGGTGGAGCCCGGTATGAGCAAGCCCGCCGGGTGGTAACCAGCCGCCGAGTCATACAGGAAGGTAACTACGTTCTACCGAGTACTGTTCCTATAGATACGAAGGTATATAGACCCGGTGGGTAGTTAGCTGCCGAATCATATGAAAGGATAAAAGGTGGATAAGAGGTGACCAGAAGGGACCATGCGTGAAATAAAACTCTTCGTAAAAAAAAAAAAAGTTGGAAGAATATACTGATTGTCTTATTTTGTGCTCCAATAATGTACCATTTCAGACCATCGGTTGAGTATTGATTCTACTCACGATACAAAGGCTAGTAAGAGGCACCGCCTGTAAGAACTAACTTTTTTGTGATTCAGTATATTCTTTTTGGTAAACTTTATTTATTAAATCAACATATTTACATTTATAATACTAATTACATGTTTATATATAATATTATAAAATTATTTACATTTTACTGAATAAATGAACACAATATCTGACTAGAGAAAACAAAGGTGGTGGGTGTTCCAAGGTAAAATGAACTGAAGCTCTTCGTCTTGGGGGAGATGTTAGAACGGGCGGTCCCTGATAGATAGCTTCGCTACAAGTTTAACAAAAGATACCAAAGCAGTAATGCAATCAGGAAAGATCGGTTTCTCGTTCGAATAAGATTTTTCTATTTTTCCTTCTTTCCTCTTTAGTTATTCATAAAATTCTTTAATATTTTGTATAAATTCATAGTTTATTATTCCTAACGGTGAGGAAAATTGATTTTTTTTTTAAATAAAAAAATTAAAGGTACTTTAGAGGAATATATTTTAAAAAGTGGGCAGACAAGCCTAAGACAAAGACAACTTAAATAGGGATAAAACCTATCACGTATTGAAGATCACTTCACTCCTTCTTGATTTACTGTTTTATTTATTTATTAATTTCCAACTTCCCCTGTCTTATAAGCGATACAGCTATGTAGCGGCAGCTAGATGTTACATATCCATTATCAAATTACTGCTAATAAATCAATTTACAATTGTAACGATTCATGTACAGTTTTCTTACGGGTTTCATTAGTTTTCAGTCTTCAACGCCTCTTCCGTCCGCAGGCATTCCTGGGACTGGTCTTCTTCTTTGACGAAGATTGAAGTGGCTTCGTCCAATAATTGTCTTCCACTCTAAATTCTTTGTAATACGGGTAGTTTTCTTCGCTTGCTAGTTGAGGGAAGTCGTTCTCTGTGAGAGCGTAGAGTCCAGTTTCCCTCAGCAATCTGGCTCGTAATGCATCAAAGGCGATACAGTCTATGATGATGTGCTCGGCAGTCTCCTGAACACCACAACTAGGGCATACGGGGTCGATATCCATCCCGTGGCCATGAAGTTTCGCTCGAAATCCCCCATGCCCCGTGAGAAATTGAGAGAGCCCGTAGTCTGGGAGGACCCACTTTGCTTCCATCCGTGACTGAACGGTGGGGAAATATTAAGGTAGCACCTTTTGGGCTTGTCATCCAACGCCGGTTCCATTCTTCGGTGGTGTCCTCCCAGAGTATTGTTTCCATTTAGTTGGACTCTCGTCAATCCTTACCTGAAGATTAGCCGGCAGACCTTCCGAGCCCACTCTCTTGAATTTAAACATCATTATTTCTTCCTGGAGGAGAAGGTCGAGAGGAACCCCTCCCGTCTTGATCTTAATCGTATACAATCCCGTTAAAAATCTATTATATAAAGTGATCCTTCTCGTCAGTCGATTTGAGCGTAAAAGTTCCTGTCACACCCCAAGCCTATATATACTGCATTAAATATGTAATTTACGTTTTACACGATTTTTGTAAAACTTGTTTTTTCGGACTCAAGTGACCTAGGCATTCCCTT
>NW_027113985.1:107158-107472 GCF_000696795.3 Halyomorpha halys
ACAGCTTTCAATTATAGCCCAAATAGGAAGTGAAAATTTAAAAAGAAATGTCAACTCCAATTCAGATTAAAAAATATATATATAGGAAGATGGTCAGGGTTGTGGTCAAAGGAGAAACAAAAATAGTTTACCACTATTTATTTTCCGACGTTTCGCCCCACTTTGTAGGGCTTCATCAGGGCTAAAAAGACACAAAAGGATACAATGATAAGAATAAAAATACAATGATAAGAATAAAAATAAGTAACAATGGCAAGAGTAAAATTTTTTTATAAAAATACGTAAAATATACAGTTAAAAAAGTACAGGAGAAG
>NW_027113985.1:107584-110760 GCF_000696795.3 Halyomorpha halys
CTTCAGAACATTATACACGACTGGGCAAGGTTAATAGATACTATGATCAATAAATTATCGAGAATAGCGTACCCAATATAGATCACAACTCCAGATATGGTACCTTTCACTCTTCGATTCAATGGTAGACACTTGAAGGTTAAAGAAACGTTGTTTTCGAGTAAGATAACATGCCATCATTTGTTATGTATTTCAAGAGTAAGTATATATTTAAATAGAAATCCTATTAAAGAAAAAATATTTTTATTTAGACAATAACTACTTCTATATTTTATAAACCTTATTAAGAAAGAATTCTTTTAAGATAACATAACAAAAATCAACTGTATTATCTTTTATTAATTAGAATAAAGACTAAAATAGTTAAAAAGTATGGGCAAGGATAAGTATGCTGAAAAAAAGAGGAAAGAACAGCGCCTTAAGGTTTTTGAAAATAAAGTGTTAAAGTATTAAATAAAATATTCATACTTAAACAGGTGAGCTACCCGAAATATTTATACGGCTATATAACGCTGAACTGAAGGAACTCTAAACACCATATTCGTACTGGGACCGCTACAGTCACGAATCCCTGGACTGGGGGAATTGTACCCGGTAAATATAATTTACTTATTATATAATTTATAATAAGCTTGCAACGAATAAGATGAGCGGATCCATGAAATGTTAATAAACGCTGAACCTACGGGTAAACGTCCGAGGTGTAGCCCGAAACATAGGTGGGAGCATTGCATCAAGACTGATCTGTTAGATTAGACGGGCGTCATTGGACAGATGCATATAGACAGCGATTGGTATCGGCATCGAACCTTCAGGCTCGCTAACTTTATCAATTCTCACTACTCATACTTTAAGTTTTTCTCGATCACAGATTACTATCACTCACCTTGAAATGTTGTAAATATCAGTATTTAGACTACCAGAAAAGTAATCTTTCTCAGCTACTCAGTACTCAGGTACAATTTGTCCAATTCGGAATGTAACGTGTAAAATAGAAAAAAGGAATATTTGAAATTGTAAGTTATTCGGTGACTTCGACAACCAGTGTCAGTAAAATACTTCCAATATTTCCAATTTTACAGAAAGCAAGCAGTCAAGCATTCTGATTACTCGATCTATTATTTCCATTTCTTTTTTAAATTGTACAAATTTATTTTGTATCTTACGATAAAGTATAAAAAAAAACTAAAAACAATCATAATTCAAGGATTACAGTGAAATTGGAAATGCTAAGATTATTTGCTATTTTATGAATGATCACTATTAAATAAGTAACCTTTCTTAGCTCATAAAACACACTGACGTAGTTGCGCCGGCAGTTCGCATTGTTAAATTGCATTGAAAAAACCCTATGTAACAGAAATTGTAGCCATCACATTCAAAAGAATACCTAATTATATATGACAATCACCGCGTTCTCATCGATAAAAAACGAACCCTCGCAAGAACGTTGGTATTTTTTACTCGTCACTCTTGGAATCTTTCAATATATTATAAATTCTATGGTACATTTTTAGAGTATCTGCATATTAATTTTGTACATTATTTGGCATATTATAATAAAGTAATTATTATTAATAAAATAATTATTACATATTATATGCACCTTTTTATTACAGTTAACGTTATATTATTTTCACATATTATAAGCTTCCCTTTTGTTCTTATGCGCATTCTTTTTTAAATTTTTTTTTGTATAATATAAATTACTTCACTTTCATTCATACATGAATCTGTATCTGTACCAGCACTACAACCCATGAAGCGCCAGTGGTTCAGTACTTTGTAATAAACTAATGCTACTAGACCAACGGTTGTGCGAAGAGGTGATTTGGTCAGAATCACGCTGGATCGCCTGATTTTTACCCAGCCGGATTCGAACCGAGTCCTTGGAGTTAGTAGCCACAGTCACCGCGCCCCTTCATATATGAATAACTTGGAGTAATCTTCATTTTTACCTAATTATCACTATTAATTATTAAAAACACTTTACCGCTCTAGCAACATATTTATTTGCACATTTCTACTATAAATTGTTGTATATATAAGCCAGAAAACTGGCAACATGGGCCTGAAACAGCATTGAAGATGGAAGAATGAATAAATATGTAAATATCTAATAGGGTGTAGAATGAATTTCCTGAATTTGTTATATCGAATAGCTATTTAAATATTTCGGGAAAAAAAACAATTTAATAAGTAATAATCTAGTACAAAAACTGTTACTTAAGTTACCTTTTTATGGTTATTTTTGGAATGCAACGCCTCAAATGATGTCATAAACCTATAGCGTATCTTTACAGTAAATATTCGTAATTAACTTTTAGGTGGATTTTCTCAAAACGTATTTGACTTATTTAGATAATAATTATAAGAATACAACAACTACCTGCCTGATTATACTTATTCCCCGAAACTCCTCATAATAAATATATTAATCTAATGTATAAAAATAAATATTATTTTTTTTCGTATGTTATGTTCGTATGTTATGCGCTGTCATCCGATTGTGATGGGACTTTATTATAAGTTTATAGCCTATTCCAATTTTTACGGCAAAAAAAATTATTAACAAAATTAAGCATTTTTGGCGCATATTCAGAATATATAAATATTTTTCATGGTTGTTATAAACCATTTACATGGTCATTATTATACCATAAAGACGAATCAATTCTCTTCCTAAAGAATAAGAATAAAAATATTACTGATTCACTAAGAATTAAAAAAAACATAATGAGGATTCAGTAAAGCGGGTCTAAAAAATTGTTTTATGAAAAAGCAAATCATATTCGTTCATAGCCTCGTCTGAAACCTTTAAATAGAATCTTTCATAGAAATTGTTCACCTTGATTCATTTTACTTTTTTTTTCTTTCTTCTGGTGACCATTGCTCATATTATCATTTATAACTCCTCTACATTTTATCCAATTCTAATGATAGCACACCCGTTGGAAAGCTTTTAACCAACATCAGCAAAATTTAGGTTTAATGCCTTTATTAGGGCGAAATATTAGTTTCGAATCACGAAAAAGTTTCCAAATCTTTTATTTAATCTCTTCGGTTCGGATTTGTTTAGTTAGATCCGGTTTGTGCCCTTTGGTGCCGATTACAGAGCCCTAAGCCAATCCTAAGCCGATTACAGAGCCCTAAGCCAATCCTAAGCCGATTACAGA
>NW_027113985.1:110810-111666 GCF_000696795.3 Halyomorpha halys
AATTATAAGAATACAACAACTACCTGCCTGATTATACTTATTCCCCGAAACTCCTCATAATAAATATATTAATCTAATGTATAAAAATAAATATTATTTTTTTTCGTATGTTATGTTCGTATGTTATGCGCTGTCATCCGATTGTGATGGGACTTTATTATAAGTTTATAGCCTATTCCAATTTTTACGGCAAAAAATAATTATTAACAACATTAAGCATTTTTTGGACATACTCAGAATATATAAATATTTTTCATGGTTATTATAAGCCAATTGATTCGTCTCTTCCTGAACAACAAGAAAAAAAATATTACTGATTCACTAAGAATTTTAAAAAAACATAATGAGGATTCAGTAAAGCGGGTCTAAAACATTGTTTTATGAAAAAGCAAATCATATTCGTTCATAGCCTCGTCTGAAACCTTTAAATAGAATCTTTCATAGAAATTGTTCACCTTGATTCATTTTACTTTTTTTTTCTTTCTTCTGGTGACCATTGCTCATATTATCATTCATAACTCCTCTACATTTTATCCAATTCTAACATTAGCACACCCGTTGGAAAGCTTAATGACAGATCTTTTAACCTACATTAGCAAAATTTAGCTTTAATGCCTTTATAAGGGCGAAATATTAGTTTCGAATCACGAAAAAGTTTCCAAATCTTTTATTTAATCTCTTCGGTTGGGATTTGTTTAGTTAGATCTGGTTTGTGCTGCCGTGTACGGGGCTTCGGGGTTTCTAAGCCAGACTGGGGGTTCCCCCGTACAGGTATTATATTGAAATGTATTCATATATTAATGTAATATATGTATCTGTATTTATATATTTATATCATGTATTTATATTATATATT
>NW_027113985.1:111716-112934 GCF_000696795.3 Halyomorpha halys
AGAGCCCTAAGCCAATCCTAAGCCGATTACAGAGCCCTAAGCCAATCCTAAGCCGATTACAGAGCCCTAACCCAATCCTAAGCAGATTACAGAGCCCTAAGCCAATCCTAAGCTGATTACAGAGCCCTAAGCCAATCCTAAGCCGATTACAGAGCCCTAAGCCAATCCTAAGCCGATTACAGAGCCCTAAGCCAATCCTAAGCCGATTACAGAGCCCTAAGCAAATCCTAAGCCGATTACAGAGCCCTAAGCAAATCCTAAGTTTCGTAAAGACTGGTTGAGTCATGTTGAAGTTATTTCTATTTTTAAACATATATTTTTATTATATGATGTTATTCACCACCGTATGTTATTTCTTATATTATATTCGGGAGAAATAATATAAGAAACAAAAAAAAAGCAGAGCAGATGCTCAACTCCTGGGAGAGAAACGTATTGAGAAAGATATGGGGAGGAGTCTCAAGGAGTGGAATTTGGAGAAGAAGGAATGATCTCTTCGGGGAACCCAGAATCGTGGCTTTAGTCAAAAGAGCAAGAATAAGATGGTTTAGGAAAACTAGATGGTAAACGAAAAAAAGGTCGTCTCCGGATCAGACGGCTGGACGATGTGGAGGAGGATTTGAACCCTTTGAACTGACAGATGGAAAGAGAAAGCAAGAGACCGTGTAGATTTGTTGGCTGTGGTGGACTTGCAGGACTGTAGTGCCATAATAATAATATGTATAGGAAGATGGTCAGGGTTGCGGTCAACGGAGATTATTATTATTTTTTCATGACGTTTATTTAATCTCAATTTTTTTTTTTATTCTTATTCTTACGATTGTATCTTATCTTTGTATTTTTATTCTTATAATTGTATCATTTTGTATCTTTTTAGCCCTGATGAAGCCCTGCAAAGTGGGGCGAAACGTCGGAAAATAAATAGTTGTAAACTATTTTTATTTCTCCTTTGACCGCAACCCTGACCATCTTCCTATACATCAATTTTTACGGTCAACTATATATACATATATACATAACAATAATAATATTTACCGCTATGAACTAAATATATATAAAAAGCAATTGATTAAATCATTAATCCAATGTGTCCAAATAACTAAATATATTAATTTAAATCAAAATTTCAATTGTATTTAATTAATCTAGCAATTGCGAAGCATTGCCGGGTAAATATAAAATAAAACAACTCAAGTTGTAAGCAAAATTTTAAAAATG